>NW_018165244.1:5745-43739 GCF_001263595.1 Phalaenopsis equestris
CACTAGGACACTTTCACTAGGACATCTTCTATAACTCCTTTAGGGTAAGTTATTGAACGATCTGCTAACTATAGAGTTACAGTAGTAGGCGTTATTTCTTCTAATCCAAATCTTTTGAATATTGATAATGGAATAAGGTTAATGCTTTCACCTAAATCACATAAAAATTTCCCATAAAATCTGTTTCCTATCGCACAAGGAATTGTAAAGCTGTCAGGTTCTTTAAGTTTTTCAGGAAGCTTTTTATGAATTATAGCACTGCACTCCTCACTAAGTGCAACAGCCTCATTATCTTCAAACTTCCTTTTTTTTGTTAAGAATATCCTTCATAAACTTTACATAGCTTGACATTTGTTTAAGGCTTCAACAAATGAAATATTAATTGTAAGCTTCTTTAAAGTTTCGAGAAATTTTGAAAATTGCTTATCCAACTTCTATTGACGAAGTCTCTGAGGAAATGAAGGTGGTGGTTTTTCTAAATCAATTTTTAGCGAAGAAATAGGTCTTTCAGAATCTTTTGGAGCATCCCCTTTTATTTTTTCAATTTCTTCTCTCTCTACTTCAGTTTCTTTTTGAACCCTACCTTCCAACTCTCTTCGCTTGTAAGTTGAACGACTTTTACTTGCTCTTTATTCTGGTCTTTCAGATTTATTTCAGTATTACTAGGAAGTGTTCCTTGGGATCTATTACTTAATGAATTTGTGATTTGTCCAAGTTGTTTCTTAATATTTCTAATTGTAGCTCATTGACTTTGTAACTGATTTCCCATTTGTAACACCACTTCTTCTCCTTAAATTATGAATTTTTGTTGAAACCTGGAGGATAAGTAGATCTATAATTATTATTCCGTTGGTTGTTTCAGTTTCCCAATGAGTTTACTTGATTTTTCTCCCATTGCTGATTATTACCACCCGAAGTATTATTCCAATTGAAATTGGGATGGTTCTTCCAACCTGGGTTATAATAATTTGAATATATTGAGAAAAATTTATACCAAATTGGTCCAACTTCCTTGAAATTACAGTAACTTGATTTGCTAACATAGTAAATACATCATATTCTTGAATATTGGCTACTTTCTTTGGATTCACCCTCTCAGAAGGCCATTAAAAAATATTGGTAGCAATTTCTTCAATTAAAGCATAAGTGCCATGAAATGGTTTTAACATCAAAGAACCACCAGAAGGGGTATCGATAATAGATCTAAGAGATCCAGCTAATCCATTATTAAAAGTTTGAATTATTAACTAATCTGGTATAGCATGTAAGTTTCGCAGTTTTTTATGTTGAAAAATATTTAGCAAGGAATTTTTATGCTAAATCACCCCAATTTCTGAAAGATCTAGGTGCTAACAAATTCAACAACATCTTAGCCTTATCCCTCAGTGAGAAAGGAAATAACCTAAGTCTTATGACATCATCTGATACATCATCATATTTAAATGTAGCACATAATTCTAGAAAATTGCCAAGATGTAAATTTTTGGATATTCAGTTGGTGATCCCTGTAAACTGATTTTTTATACCATTTGGATAATAGCAGGTTTAAGTTCATATGAATTAACAACTACTATAGTTTTTTGAATACTACAATGAAGTTCATCTACCGTAGGGTTGACAAAATCTCGTAAATGTCTAAATTCTTGATGAATTTCATCATTTTGATCATTTTGGTTTGTCATTTCTGTAATTTTTTTAGATTTTTAAAAATTATATTTTTTTTTTTGCTTTTTTTGATTTTTTAACAGTTCTTTCTAATTCAGAATCATAGGGCACTAGTCCATCAGAACCTGAACTACGCATCAGAACCTGAACTACGCATTAAAATACACAAAAATAAAATATTATAATAATATATTCCTACAATAACTCTTAAAGTTTAAATAAGACTTTATAAAAATAGTTAAAACAATAACTCTTAAAGTTTAAATAAGACTTTATAAAAATAGAAATTTGCTTTCAATCATTTTCTCCTCGGCAACGGCGCTAAAAACTTGATCTCGTTACTATTTAAATGCAAAACTATAACAATGTCTTTGATGATATTTTTCACTTATGTTTTCTTACTTTGCAACAGAACCAAAAACTTGATCCTGGAGAAAATAAGAATTGAACTTTTTAATATATATATATACAAGTATACGTATCGTTATCAAGTAATATAACACTTTTTAATTAAGACCTGAATATCGAACGCACGGAGAAATTTCAAATATGCACTATTGATCAACAAACTTTTTATTTCAAAAAGACAATTACTTAAACTATAAATATTTTTATAGTAATTAAAATTCAAATCTTTTTGGTATTTTTGAGATTTTAACAAAACATTAACAACTTCTAAGGATAACTTGAGTTTATGTAGAAGAAAAGTACTTAATATGAAAATAACTTTCTCCTTATCATGAATCAGTAATAAGTATAGGATTTTTGTTGTGGAAGCATTGTGGAAGTATGTGAATTGTGTTGTGTCAAATATGAGCAACATTATTCTTTACCTTTACTAGAGATGCTATAAAGAAGTTTGACTAATTTAAAGTTTGAATAGTTCTGAAGACCGGCTAGGCAGGAAGATACGAGCTCTCACTCTAGAGTTCCCTGGATTTCCTCCACCTGGGGGCTAACATCTCATATCAGAATCTAAAACAATAAGCCAAGTTGGGGGTTTTAACCTGTCACTTTAATGTCCTCTAACTCTACACCCTTCAAAGATTATTTTTTTATTTATTTGCACTAAATCGTATGAATTACATTCTCATTCATACAACCTCATGTGATTCTTTTCAATTGTTGACTGAGACAATACCCGCCCGATTCTTACATGTTGTCACAATAAATTTTAACATCTAAATAGGCCAGATCAAGAAGTAAATGAAGTGCATGGAATTAAATCATCACAACTTCTTCCAACATTAAAGATCAATACTCTCCACAACTTCCATCCAACACTTTAATTACTTATCATTTTAAGGAAAAAGATAAAGAAAACTACTTAGAATCCATGGAGAAAACAAAACCACACTTTTAGTTTAAAAGTAAAAATCATTGTCAAACTAACAAGAAGTCTCAATTAAAACCAAAATTAGCTTAAAAACAAAGATAAAGACTTATCTCAAATCTTCCATCAAACACTTGAAGTTCCTTTGAATCTCTTCTCTTTTACAACACTCTTAACTCTCACAATAAAACTAAAAATAAAAAGGATAAAGTAAATTTGTGGTGCCTGAAAATCTCTCCAAACGTTCCTCTCCGAACTTCTTCAAGAACTTCTCAAGACTCTCCCTTTTCAAGCACACTTCTAAAAGTCTCAACTTCCTTCTTTTATAACTCTTCAAAATGTTTGTCAATTTGATGTATTCTCCAAAGGATGCCTCCTTTTATAAGTCTTTTGATCATATTTTCGTTTCTAGTGGTCATAACCACCCTCTTTAGCCAATAGGTGCCTCCAATATCTCTTCAAAATTTGGCAAAATGAATTAAATTGTCAAATAACTGCCTCTTGAGCTTAAGCTCGGGACCTCTGGCACTAAGACACGACCTTCTTTGTTTCACCGACGCTTAAGCACAGATCTGGCGCTTATGCACCAAAACACTTTTACACCATTTTCATATTTTTGCTCAAAATTTGATCCTTTTTCACTCCTTTTAGTTTTTCTCATCTTTTTACTTGTATCTTAAAGAAAAACACACAAATATCTTCCATTAAAGCACAATATCTCAAAAATAGGTATAAAAATGTATCTAAAAACAATATATATTTTAGGTGTATCAGCAACCTTAGACACTACTAGACCATCCATGGATACTTTGCACTCCAAGATACCTTTGGAATCAAGTCCCAACGAGTGTAACTCAGATGCTCATACATTAAGGGTGTCACAGTAGTTCTAGAGGTTGCAGTCCTTTGAGTGTTGATATCTGCTGATATTTGACAGGACACTTCTCAAGATGCATCCTTCATAAGGTTATCAAAATTCTTTGTCTGCTGACACTTGGTATACAATTTTTAACAACCTCAACTCCATTTCCCTGCATGATTAACACTAATCCTCATGGGAGAGAAATCAGGTAAGAACCATAAAATTCTCATAGTCCAATGACATGTATTTGCCTTATAAAAGTATAACAAATCTGTTTAACAATATCACTGTGCATATAGGTATCTCAAATTCATGATTGTTAATATGCGGTGGGATGCAATCACCTTCTTCATATATGTTTATAATGTAATTGTCACGCACACAGTTGGATGGATTTATATTTCCTTTTACCAGTCATCAGATAATTACAATGATTATAGGGGGCATTGGATCCACCTCTTCATGTAGTAAAATACCTGAGGGCTTACTTTATCTATCTTTAGCATAATTATAATAGCATCCATATTGTATCATGACTCGTCCCTTTCCGCGTTTCCACCAGTTAGGTTCTGAGTATGTCTTTCTTTTTAATAGTTCAACTTGACCTTTATTGCATGCCTCCATTACATGTTTTAATAAGATGACATGTTCATCTTGGGTGAATATTTGAGTGACTAGCACTATGCCTTCGAGTATGTTGATTCTCTTACCATCGATGTCTTCAAAGTCTTCAAAATAGTGACGTTGGATCATCTAAGTACACTTCAACTCTTCTTCAGAGATAATCTTTCTTTCTAAGGAGCAAACATTGTTCTTTCAATTTCTCCCTCCTCGGGATCTAGATTTTCCACCCCCAAGATAGGGTATGCCTCCCCTGGTGTGTACTCCGGGATTGGATACTTGAACTCGATAGTGTCTTCCTTCATTGATTTCGAATCTCGACATTCTTTTTCATCGAGTATTTTCAGTCTTTTGTTTTGGATCCTTCTTTGGGTTTTGGTCAACCCCAATGTTAGTTTTGATACTCCAACAACGGATGCATCCACTATCCCATGAGCTACAGTGACCACAATGAATTTCAATTTTCCAGTATCAATTTTTTATTTTTGTTTTTCAGGTTTTTCTGTCCCCTTGGTATCATTTTGTTGTCGCGAACGAAACTCCAGTATAGGTAATTTCCCATTTGCTTCTCGTTCACAACAATGGAAAACAATTGTCCATTATACAACATTTCAATTAGTGTCAAATCGAAGTCAAAGTGGATCCTCAATCATCTTTATATGCAGCGGCGGTCCAATGCCAAACATACACCACTACGAAAAGTGAAAGCAGTTTGTTGCTTGAAATTTTCCTAAAATCAACAGGGTAATGTAAACATGTCAGACTTAATTCCCAATTTTGTTTGTTAATGCAAAAGTAAGAAATTTTTTTTGTATCATTTCAGAAGACTATGCTCAAGAACATTTGGTTAATGAGCAAAAAGGAAGCCTAAAAGAGGCAAACATTTCATTTTGAAACAAACAAAGTTTATTTTCATTTTTATTATCATTTCCTAGTTGCTAAGCTCATTTAAACAAAGTTTACAGAACCATGGGATCCAAATCCGTGTCGCTCTAATCATTTCCTTGTTTTTATCATTTCTGAAAAAAAAGCAGCTCACTGAGAATCCGCTTTTCCTGGACCCGTGATCCTTAGGTTGCCTGTAGTCCTAGCTCGATCAAAATAATTAACTTGTAGACTACACTACTTTGTAAAATATTTACAAAAATGGAATCTCTTTTGCCTGTTAAAGTAAGTTATAAATGTATAAAAACTAAGTATAAAACAAAAATTTATAAAGGCCCACGGTTAATCACTTGGATCGAGGTTAGGACTACATTCCGTAGGTTATCAGGTTGGTAGCTCGCATTCAAGGTTGGGAAGCACACAGTTCAGCTCTGAGCCCCCACCTTTACCAATGTCTAACACTTAGTTCTGATCTTCCATATGTGACTATGGGTTTTCTTTTACTTGCTCGTGTTTTACTATGACTTTTTTTTCTGACTTTTCTCATCGGATACTCCTATTTACTTTCCCATAATTTATTTAAAATTTCTTGCAAATATATTATGCTTCCATGATACTAACCATGCAGTGGTTGCAGAGACCCACGTACGCATTTATATTTTATGCATTTTTAATTTATTTATTTACTTTACAACACTTCTACATGTATTTATTTACGTTTCCTCCAAAATTAAACCAAAATTGAGAAAAAGTATAACAACATGTTTTCAAAATTAAGTTAACATTTAAAAAAATACAACAACCTAACTTATCCGTTTGAATTTACGAGAGTCCCTTGGATGAGGCAACTTACGATTGCTAACAAGTCCCTAGTTTAAATGAGCTTAACAACTCATTTAGATTAAGTAATTTCAAGAGCAAATAGCGGCATCAGAATCAAGGAACCATGAGATCCAAACCCGTGTCGCTCTAATCAACTTTAACCCCCGCCCCCCATAATACTTGAATAATAATAAAACTTGTCACTTAAACTGTTAAACCTTAAACCTTAAACAAGGAACCTGAAGCTTTCACTTCAATGAGTAGCTTAGAGCAAGCTAAAGCAAATAGAGGGCAACATTCTACAACAACAAATCTCTCTTTAGAACTAAATAACAAGCCATAGGACTTCGAGGTAGTTTGTTTAATGCAATATAAATCTTCACTTCATCTTTAGGCCTTTGCATAAAAATGTTGTGCACTTTAAGCCCTAACTCGCTTTAGGTTATGAGGTTATCGTTCGTTACAACATAAACCCTCATATCTTCCAAACTCTTTGCATGATTGTGTCACGCAAGTGTAAGTCCTAAATAATAAAATTGACACGATGAATCATTTATATTTCCTTGAAATTGAAGCCAAAGCAAGGGTTAGCTTGGGAAGTCAATGAGGTTCTCCTCACGATCTGTGGCATCCCCTAGTTTTCTCCCTTTGGATTCCATAATACATGTTCCAAACTTGAACTTTTGCCATTTCATACTCCTTTATATGACCTTGAAAGTCCTAAACTTTGAAATTTTTGAAGAAAAGACATTTTGATCTGAATCGAGAGTTTTCTTAGGTGATTTTGATTGTCTAAAATGTAATTGATCATAAGGGCTTACCTTTATAGGAAACTTTAGCTTAATATAAACCCTGTATAATATTTTATATTATATATGAGAAAATTTGTCAGTCAACATAAAGTTTTCGCATACTAAAATGAATGCCATAAATTCCTTAGTTTATTTAATTGAGCTTCACTATTAAGCAATATGTGTATTCTTTGGGATAGGTATGCTACTTGCGATATTGTGCTCATTTATTTAAACTACTGTCTATATGAGATCAGTTCAGTCTCGTATTTTTAAAAATATTAAAATATTACTTTTCACTATATATATTAAATTAAATATCTTTTTCCCAATTTGGCTACTGACACCCTTGTCACACTATCAAGATGTGATTGGGTTCATTAACTTCGAGCCAATCATAATTAATTATGCATGTTAATGCTTTGGGATAGTAAGTTTGCGTAATGGTATGTCCCCTTACAACTCCTTTCTCAGTGTAGCTCTTCGCAAACCATTTTTTTCCTTTCTCGGGTTCATTATTGTTGTCGACTAAACTGGCCTCAACAAGAGTCGGCACCTTGGTTGATAAAGTCTAGTAGAGTCAACATAAATACTCTCTGCTTTCATTCATTGAATACCTAATGGTTTGGAGTGTTATTGTTACATCTAGTTTGGAGTAAATATCATATATGCCAACTTGCATCATTCAATGATGGAGCACTACCATCCTAATTTGATTAGGTTCACTACCTTATTGAATTACAAGATTTAGTAGAGTTATGCTTCTGCTAATATTGATTGATTTAAGAGACTTTTTTGATTTAGCCATTGAATATCCAAATTGAAAATAATTTTCTCTCCCTCCTAGTTCCTTGATCTCATTTCACCATGGATGATCCGACATGTCAATGCTATAGATAAGTAAGTCTAGCGTAGAGTCAATATGACTGTTCTATAATGTTTGTCATTGAACACTGTGGAAGAAATCTTGGAACTATAAAGCCTAATGGTTCAATTCTTAAGTGTCAATTAACTCCCAGGTTAGGTATGAGTCCCTATGCTTTCTATTCGGATCTAATCTCCCTGATCACCTCTTTCATTCGATGCGAGTCCCTTTGCTTTCCAACCTAATGCATTCAAGTCAGTCAACTTCTCTTTTCATTTGCTCTTAAGTTGGATGCGAGTATTTGAAGTCTAGGATTTATATAAAAAGGCCAAGAAAATTCAGCTAAGAAAAAGAAAGAAAACAAGAGAGATGTAGGTGACATAACTATGTCACTTACTGCATAATTATGACACTCTCTCTATTTAAATGGAGTGATTATGCCATCAACCAGCATGGCTATGTTGGAGATGCATAGCGACACTAGAGGTGGTGTGGCTATGCCGATCATGGTTTTTGGTCTTCAAGTGTTACTGAGCTCCTTCCAAGCAATGTATCCTTGTCTTACAAAGAATGCCCACCGAAGAAAGGATGATAGAAAATTTTAGTAAAAGAAGAGTTGACCAAATAATGAATTCAACACATTTATTTTCAAGATTTGAGAAGATTTGAACATTTAAGAGAAATTTTAGAGAATTTTAATGAAGAAAGGGTCACACTCTACTCCAATAAATTTAAATCTTGCTGAGATTTTTTGAATTGACAATTAAATGAAGTTAACTAAAAGGAAATAATTTTTTTGTTCATATTTTTGAAATGAGCCTTTAGAACCCAACACATTAACTAGTGGCAAAAAAAAAGGTTCCTAGGTAAAAAATGATGTTGGCAGCACACACTCAAGAGCAATATGGGCGAGACCATTGTTAGCTATATGGTAGTCACTAGTGATGTGAAAAAAATGATAACCAAATGTTAAAAATGAGTAAGGAGATATCCCTAATGGAGTCGCTAAAAATTGTTTTTGCATATGGTGGTACATGCACAGGAGTTTTAAAATTTCTTACTTGTAATGAAATACGATGCAAATATATCATCAGAGGGAAGAAAATGCAACCTTATAATGGATGCAATCCTAAAGTGACTGTTTCACTACTTGGTGGGCTATGAACTAAAAGTATTTCCTCTATCCCGAAAGAATATGTTTATTTTAATCGCAGGGCTGGTATTTCTAAGAGTCAAGCATCTTTAGACAATTACAACCTTGAAAAGGATAACTCTTAATTAAAATAATGGTTATTCATTTATGCAAATCACAATGATAGATGTCAATACCATTAATTGGGATGAGTCAAGCTCAAATTAGAATAGTTCATAAGAGTCAAGCTCAAATTAGAAAAGTTCATACAAGAAGAAAATAGATGAGGACTATGAAGAACCTAATACTAAGGGGCCTAATAATTACTTCAGTCTATTCTATGATTGAGCATTATATTATATAAATTAGTGTTATATTTTAGTTTGTGTTGCTAAAATTTTTAGAATTTAAGGAATTATTTTCAATAAAATGAGCCATTAAAAAGTCTAGGAGAACTTAATCTAGTGATAATACTAGTTAGAGCCTCAAAACCTAAACTATCGTGAGTTATACCGATGAGGTAGTGTCTCAAACCTAATCTAAAAGAGTGAGATGATACACAAAAAATTTATCCATTTTTATACCCATATTTTATACTCATTTTTGGTGATATTGCACTTTAATGGAAGGTATTTTTATGTTTTCTTGCAGGTTGTTGAATTTTAGGGCTTGAAGCAAAAATGATGAAATTTGGAGCAAAAATGAAGAAGTTAAAAATTTGTTCAGCATCATCGACGCCGTTTGACAGAGAGTAGCAATTAATTAAATGAACACTAGCGCCGAAGGTGCCAGAATGGGCGTCGACGGTGCTTATGGCGATTCAAGCCCTATTTCTAGAAGATTCAACAAATCTGGATGCTCTTTGAAGAGTTTTTGGATGCACCTATTGGAAAACCGACTCTGGGCTCTATTTTGGGGCCAAAATTCATCATAAAAACTCTCTCTCTTGGTCTTCGCCTTCATACACTTTTTTCATTTTCATTCCACCACCATTTAGGAGTCTATTAGTGATTTTTTCTTATGAGTTTAGAGTTTTGTGGAGAGATTAAGTGTGAATTCTTCTCTAAGAGTGTTGGGGAAGGAGAAAAGTGAGAGATTTTTTCTTCCCACATTTCCTAGAAGAGTTGCTTTGAGAAAGAGTTTCAAATAAGTATTGTTTGTTTATTAGTATTGTATAAACTTTCTTTTATATATGAAATTTGTGTTTTTTTACATCTTTCTCATGAAGTCTGAGTAGTTTACTTTATCTTTTTCCCTACTCTGAGATATGGTGAAATGAAAAGATAATATGGATGTGCTAATATTAAAATATAAAATAAATTATGATGACTTTTCAACTCCGAACTTAATTTGTTTTTTGATTTGACCAATTGAATTGTTAAAATATGTTGTGAAACATATGATCTCGAGAAATGGAGTATGAGTTCAACAACAGAGTGAGGATCACATTTGATTCTATGAAGGAGAATTTCGTTCATGGAATTAAGTGAATTAAGTGAGGGAAATATACTTTGTTGGGTGTAGAATTAGAGAATCTTTAGGGTGACAGACTAAAATCGGGACTAAAATCCCCAATTCGGTCTTAGTGTTTAACAACTAAAGCGAGAGTTAGCCTTCAGGTGAAGGGAAGTGGGAGCTCTGGAGTGGGAGCCAATATCCTCCTAGCCTAGCCACGAATTTAAGGACTAAATCTGAGATTAACCAATGATTTTCTATAACACTGTATCAGAGTAGAGAATTAAAACTACTCCTATTTGACACAATACATATTAAAACCATTTATCTCATCTCATTTTACCAAAACCTATTGTAGTGGGAAAGATATTTTTTTCACATAAGAAATATTCACACATAAAAATAGTTTAATAGTTTAGTAGTTACTGTTTAAACTTTGTATTTCAGTTTTTTTATTAGTTAAATAATTTAGTTCTGATAATATCTCAACACTCGAAATTAGTGACAGTAATTTCATTTTGACTTTCTATGAATTTCCTAGTAAATTTATCATTTCAAATTTAAATCTTCCCTGTAGAACCGATATTTGGGGCTTAAATAAAAAGTCTTTTATTACTTGATAACGATACGTATACTTGCGAAGAATCCCAATATTAAGTGTGTAACGTATTAATTGCTTAAATTTTTTATTCATAAAATATTGCATCAAACTTTTGGCAACGTTGCATAGCGGAGTCAACTTTATAATTTTTACACAACTATATTCTCGGGATCAATTGACTTATAGATATCACTTCCCATTGAGGAGAAAAACCTAGATGAACTCTCCTTGACTTATAACATGTCTAAAAAATGCTGTCAATTAACACCTCTTACACTTTAAAAATATGATGATAATCACATGCAAGTTAAGAATGGTAGGTTGCTTTAATTTAAAATATAACATTGGGACTTATGCAATAATCTTGAAGATTGAGCAGCCTAAAAAGGCACACTTCTAGTAAAGCAAATTTGTCTCACATTTTAAACTTTCAATTTTTATTTATATTTCTCATATAATGTTTACTTGACTGAGCCAACATAAGAGATTATAGACTAAACTAGACAAATTTGATTGATCGAATGAAAGTTTGATTAATTCATCTTTTTTTTTTTTATTTTGACTCTGACAGTGTAGTGCAGTTTGTGAAAGATGTGTAGTCCTTATATGATGCATGCTTGAAAGTGTTAAAGAACAATCATATATGAAAGGCTTGTTCATTCCTTGAGGGTGGTGATACCCATAGGCTAGATCCCTCCTCCTGTATAATGAGTGAAATCCCAAGTGGAAGGATGACAAATATTCATATGATGCATGTTTACGTTCATGGTTCCCTAACCGGTATATTTCTACTTCAATTTTTTGTTGTTTAGTATTTATATGTCATGTTGAGGTAAATCTCAAGCTTTTAAATGAACATACATTTATTTGTTTAGTTTCTAATCTGTTTTTTTTTGTTATGAATTGATTTTTAAGAAAATAGGTTAGAATCGTACAGGGGTTGGTAGAAGAATTAACTTATCCTAAGAGCCTAATGAATGTAGTCCTAACTAAGCACACAAAACACAGAAAGAAACTTATAAAACACATGCCATTTCTATTGCACACACCAATAAAGAAAATAATTGCAAGTCCAAAAAAATATAGAAACCAATTAAATAATAGAAGGATAGTGCGTTTAGGTATCTCTATACACCTCAAAAGAAAATAAAATGGTTGTTTAGCTCTTATCCTTGTACCCCAAAGTTTTCCTAGAGCTGCGGTGGACCATGGGCTCTTCTCGTACTCCAATGGCTTCTCCTTTTATCATTATCATGGTTAGAGTCCTTTAAATATTGGCGTGTAGTTGCTCATCTTCACTCATATCATACTCGCGAGCCCTTACATTGTTCTATGAAATACTGTAAAAAAGAAAATTTCTATAAAACATGGAAAATAGATGATAATATAATAAATTATAAAGAAGCAACACATTACAAATAATACAAACCATATGGACATACTATGTTCAAGCACCAAGGCCCCTATCCTATATGGTCATTCTTATATGTAGGGGAACAAGCTAACAAGCACCTACAAAAAAATAGAATTTGTTTTAAATTTTTTTTTTTTTGGCTCGTTTTTTATAACTATTATCATGACCATCGATAGAAAATAGTGTTAGCTTAATAAACATCACCCTAATATCTAGTCTATGCACAAAGCAAAGTGTCCATCTATAAAAGTAAAATAATATTCATCAAAGTTATTCAATCTAAGCATGAAAATGTAGAGAAAAAAAACACACACATAGATCGCCATCAACCCACCCTTATCTTGGTTAGTGGACTAGCAAAATTGTTTAAGAAATGTGTGGTATGCAGGGTGGTCATGCTAATCCTTATGTTCGAGTTTTAAATTGAGTTTGAAGTTCAACTTTTACTGTTGGGTGGTTTTAGTTTAATTTGCATAAGTATTGGAAAGAGTATTAATTTTATATTTTAAATCATGTTTCATTGTAATTAAGTGCTATCAAGAGTGTTGTGAAAAGTTTGACCAACCAGACAAGGGGTACTACTACTCACAACTCCCATGGTGGGTGAGATACACCATCTTGAACAACTTTGGCTAACTCAATTAAATCTTTGGTTAAGGTTTATTTCATTGAATTTTAGGTCAACTTTCATGTTGGATTCACGTTTATGCATGTTTAAATTTATGATTTAACTCAAAGTTTGACTTTAGAGTTGACTTCGACTTTTGATTTGTTTTGACCTTGATTGGACCAAAGTTTGAAAAAAGTCAACCCAAGTTGAATCAGTGTGAACTTTGAGTATATTAAGTTCTCTAGCCAAATTTAATCACTTAAACATCATTATGTATAATCAAATGAAGTTATGGGATGTTAAGGTGATTATGAGGAGGTTGTGCTAAAAGTTTTGGTCTTAAGACTTAGTGAGTTATGATTCTTAACTCTTCACCTTACGATCTCAATCTTTGGCATGAGATTTTTAGTGAAAATGGTGTAGGATTTAATGTTTTCAAGTTAAATTATATTATGATTTTAATGTTAAATTTTATTTTTGGTTTTAGTTTAATGATGCAATCTAAAATTAAGTCTCCCAAAATCTTTTAGAAAGCGTAGGGTTGAATTTAAGAACTTCATGTGGGTGAATGATTCTTTTGAATTTATTATATTAATGTTTATTAAATAAATAATTGATTTATTTTAATTGGAAGAAAATTTTGAAAATAGATTGATTAAGAATTATCTCTTAAGAGTACTATAATCTTATATAGAAAAATAGAGTTATATTAACTAAATTATGATTTATTTAAAATTTAGTTAATTTATTTATTAATTTTTCAAAATTTGGAAAATTTTATAATAAAAAATAATTTTATTATATTTTTATAATTTTGTTCTTGGCCTAAAACATTTACGGTTAAAATTTTATTCAACTTCGTTAAGTACATTAATTCCTAGTAACTTTAGAAATTCAGCTTATTTAAGGGGATTTTTAATTTATAAAATTTCTAAATTTAATTATGTAAGTAAAGATCCTTTTATAAGTTCTAATTAATTTCCATGTGCATAGATAGGGGTGTAAATGAACCGAACACGAACAAACAGAGCTTGTGTTATTGTTCGGTTCGTTTGAAATTTAGTTTGTTTGAAATAAGCTCGTGTTTGAAATTATTCGTGAAGTCACTGTTCGTGTTCATTTCTTAATGAACGAGCCGAACACGAGCTGTTCGCGCGAGTTTGACATCCCTATTATTAATATATAAATAATATATTATTATATAACTTATATTATATAAATATATAATATCTATATTAGTATATTACTAATATGGTATATTAATATATTATTATTTTTAATTTATTATGTATTATAATTTATAAAACTTAATTTTTTAAAATATCATAAATTTTTTATATATAATTATTTTATATTTCGAACAATAACGATTTAAATACGAACGAACGCATCACTGTTCGTGTTTGGTTCGTTTAACTAACCAAATAAAAAAATCTGTTCGCGAACAATGAGCTTTTTTGACAGCCCTATGCATAGATTCAAAATTGTAAAAAAATTTACCCAAAATTGAGGGATCACCAGCGAAAGTTAATATAGAATATTGGAATTAATTTAAATATGCTTGAAATTTAAAATTTTAAATAAAATAATTGAATTAATTTATATAAAAGTAATCATATATAATTCCAAAAAAATTTAGAATTTCCAAATGTGTTGGAGATGGGGCCCAACACTTCTGAAAGGATTCTCATATGGTTTGAACAAGTGGTTTGGGAGTTATGAATTTTATATGATCCAATTTATTATGTAATTATAAATTATATTTATTTAATTAATCATCAATGGAGATTGTCATGTTTAATTAACACGTTATGATTTGAATTACAATTAGTGAGATTTTGGATTTCATTATTAAGATTTAAGTAATTTGATGGAAATTTTAAGTGATTTAATTACTTGATTAGTTAATTAAATCAATTTTCCCACATTAATCATCTTAAATTCCCCAGGCAAGCACTAAACCTACTGTTTAAAGCCTTGTGAATTCAATCAGGATTAAGCTTAACCTAATTCAATGTTTAGATGGCTTAATTAACCTTAATTAGAAAATTAATTGGGTTAATTATGGATTTAAAACAATTTCAGAGGAAATTTGAGGAAACCCACAGATCCCATTCCAAAAGTTCAAGAAAAAACCTCCAAGTATTCGACAGAAATTCGGAACCTAATTGCTCTTAATTAGGGTTACTATGACTTCTTCTCTAAGTTCCAAAATGGAAAAATACCAAGGTTGCAGGAGCAAATCTATGATGCACTTGAGCTAAAAGATTTACAGGAAGGGCACCTGCAATTTTCCTTCAGATGTTAGACAGAAGATAGAAGAGAGCTTCGTTGCTTGGAGACCAACACCTGAGACCTCGTTGGATTTGGTGGTGAGGGCAAACTGTCATGTGGTCACTTCCACTTTTAAAGGAAGCTAAATGCATGGACAAGCGGCTAGGGGTGATATGGCTTGGGGAGCTAACCATGGTGGTCTTGGGATTGTTTTGAGGGAATTTGGGCTAGCTTGGGCTCAGGTTAACCTGACCAGGGTGCACTTGACATATCTTATGTGGCTAGATGGGATGCTTAGCCACATAGGATAGATTTAATCATGACTTGGCTTGAGTTAGGATAGATTTAATCATGGCTTAGCTTGAGTTTTATTTAGATTAGGCTTGGTTCAAGTTTTAGTTTACTTTGAGTTAGAGCTTGGATTAAAGGTTAGGTTACTCCTGGGTTTCATTAAAATTAGGATTTAATTGGGTATAGTATGAAAATTGGGTCTTAGATTATGTATGAGCTAATGTTTATTAGGTTCTATTTAGTGTAAGTTTAAATGTAGTTTAGGTTATGTTCGGTTTTATTTTGAATTAAATTTTAGTCGGGTTTAGTTTAAGTTTTAAGATTGTGTATGTTCCGTTGATTTACTTAAGTTAAATTTTGTTTAAAATTAAGAAATAAATTTGTTTTAGTTTAGTTAAAAAATGTTTAAGTTTGTTTTAATTCAGAGTTTAATTTTAAAGTTTAGTTAAGAAGTTGCATCTAGATTGTATTTGGTTTAGTTTTGAGTTTGGTATTAGGTTTATGTAATTTTAAGATGCTGGTTTATATAATTAATGTTTTAGTATTTCATTTAATTTAAATTTCAGTCGAGTTTAAACTAGTAGAGTTTAGATGATAGCTCATTTATATGGAGAGTTTTTCACGATCACCCTTAACTAAACAGAACAGTCAAAGACACACACCTGCTAGTATTAATCCACTCAGAAAAATCAGTCGTGATAAATTCCATGATGCTGGACTGAGAGAGAATAGACATATTAAAGGAAAATAGAAAAGCTATGGGAGAAAATGATTAAAGGGAAAAAATCATCATAGGCTAAAAACCTTATATAGGCGGTGAAGGAGCCATGATTGACAAATAAAGGGCATAAATATAAAACACAAGATTTTTTTTATAAAAAAAAAAACATATTTGATAAGGACAAAAAAAAATCAACATAGGTGTCGAAGTGACAAAATAACACTTCTATCCAAGCAAAACACATAAATTTATTACAACGGATGCAAATATAAGCACTTTTATTAATTCAATGAAAGAATAAAGGGCAAAATAATCAATGTTGGGTGATGACCTAACTAAATAAGCCTTTGAAATAGGAATTCACCCCTAGTTTTGAAGTGAATAAAGCGCGTAGCCTTTATCTTGACCATGGATAACATGGACCTCTACTTCATTTCACACAATCGATGTGCAAATCGGTGACTATCCCCTTCAAAGCAGCAACTTCTTGCTCCATGTTATTAAGTTTAGCTGCTTGATCGGCTACTTCTACGCAGAAGTGTCAGTAATAGTGTGTACTAAGGAGCTCTCAACCCCATCCAAGCGAGGGGAAGGACTCTCCTCTTATTCCCCTCCTCTCTCCCTCTCTCTCACTCTCATGTTTGCATCCTCATCAACCACTATCAAAGAATCCTCTCCATCCCTACATAGTTCGATTCCCTCGACCATTTTCTGATCTCTCCCCAAGAAAGAGTCCAGAGCCCTGTTCAAGTTCAATTGGGTTGAGCACTTTCTTAAACAGTCGAGACCATAAATTTTACTAAAAGTAAAAAACTCTACAACTAATTTAAGATAGTAAAAGCAAAATATGATGTAATATAAGATGAATAAATTAATATAGTTTTTTTTGATATGGTTGTTGGCTTGAACTAAGAAATATTTCTAAAACTGCAGGAATCCTCTCTCCTCTGCCAATAAGCCCAAGGAAGCTATAATAGTTATTTGTGTGTGTTGGGCGGGAGGCATACTCAGATCAATGAATGGCGGTTTTATTCTAAGAGCCACTGACACCGTAGTAGTATCCACTAGAGTAATCTGAGACGATTACCATTGCAAAAAGATGGGCCCCCCTTTTTCACTACACTGTCTTTTTTTGCCCTTTCTCGTCGTCTCTGTACTTTTTTTTTGTTTTGGAGCATACCACAAAGAAGATGCTTTTATGGAGTTTTTGTATGTGATTATGTGGTCAAGTAAGATCCATCAAAGCTAAATGTGCAAGCAAGAAGTGATGGGATCAAGTAAGTTATGAGAAAAAATTATTGTATGCAGAGACGGTCCAAATCGGACACCGCACGCAAAATTCGCATCCGGTGTCCATACACAATAAGCGCTCAGTTATGAGAGGATGTTGGAGTAAATGAGTTCAAGTGATGTCTCGTTGTTCTATTTATAAGGGCCATGGGCCCAGAATTCAATGGACTGCTCAAATTATGAGCATTAATTAAAAGTTGGGATTGATTATTTTATTATTTCTCTCGTTCCAATTGCATTCCAACCTCCAAAGATATGAGATAATTGGTGAACAAAATATGCACAACCAAAAGTGGTTATTCGAACTAGTGAATATTGAATGACTCTCGGTTCAACTTCCAATATGTCTCAATTAGGTAAATGACGAAAGGGTTAACTTAAAGCATAAAAAGACCAAGCATGAGTTAACCAAGTATTCATGGGCCGAGTCCAATAAATCGAGTTCAAGAGACTGAGTTCTGGAGACCGGTTGAGTAAAATAATTTTCAAACACGGAGATTCTCCCCTATTCACAGAAGTAGTCAGCTGGAAGATGATCTCTCCAAGACTCGAGCCTTAGTGGGGATATGATCACGAATACAACCATATATGTCTAGAGGTCTCGGGCTAAAATAAGACTAAATGAGTTGTTTTATAAGTTTTATAAAGATTAACTTCTATAAATACGGGGTCTTAAATATAAACTAGGATCTGATCCCCCAGACTTCTTTTTCTAGTAGAGCCAAGGACAAAACTTTTCTGATCCTCATCATCCTGCACATTCTTGGCCTTAATTTAGTTGCTCAGTTCTATCTCTCTCTCCCACCATTCTCTCTCTTCATGATACTCTATTTTTTGGGTGTAATCCAAGAGAAATCTGAGTTCAATAATTTTAATTACATAATATTTTTGCTCAGAAAGCAAATGTCTTAAAGCTCAAATAGATCGTGATCATCTTCCTATATGGGTTGAGTACAATTTCTGTGGACTACAAACATGTTTTTATTTGGATAGGAGCATTTCATGTTCATGTTATATTAAAGGTAGCAGCCAATAACTGATATTGTTCATTGATGTAAGAGAAGATAGCTCGTGTCGTAAGAATTTTGAATTTAATTTTAAATTGAATGAATAAAAGAAAAGGGTGATTACATACAGAGCACCTAAAACATTATTATTTATAAATCAAACACCCTCTTTATCCATTTTTTAAATTCTCACTCAAATATTACCAATTTCACAATAGTTTAATCATGACACGTGTAAATGTATTGATTTAATAGTTCAAAAAATCACCTAAATATTTGATTTGTAAATACCAATGTTTCTGAGGGCCCATTTGGGGCAGCTTATAAGTGCGAGAGGCGTTTTTGTAAACGCCACGATACCGTTTGATTAGCACGCTTTGCCCGCTTATTTGAAAAATGCGGTTGGATTTTTACACTAAATGCAGACCGTGGGTTGAACCCGCGGGCCACATTTTAGGATAATCTGCTTATCATGAAAAGCACAAGCTGTTCCAAACACACTCTTAATTTTTGTATGTAATTATCTCATAAAAAAAATTATTGATGCATACAAATTTGTAATCATTGGCTCTAATTCAAAAGGTATAGTTATTTTACAGAAATATTTAATTAATCGTACGTTTCTGACACATTCTAATTAATTGATTTTAAGTTATGGTTTTTATAAGGAATTCAACAAAAAGGCAAATTCGTTCACGAGCGGCCATTGGAGATTGAGCCAAGCCCTACAAGACAAGCTGTGCTCAGTGGCCGGACGACTAGTGCGGGCCTGCGCCCGTTGATTTCATTTCCACAAGAAGTTAAAATAAAATAAACAACTGTACGAGTCTTCCGGCCTCTAAATTTGGCCGCTCATTTTAAGAAAATCGAATAATTTTCCCTTAACTATCATATTCTAATAAATATTATTATATTAAAGTAAAGTTTTGATAAAAAATAAAAATATTTTGTCAAATATGAATTTGATTAACCTATGAAAATATAAAATTATAAATAAAACTATCTCAGATGGGCTGTAAGTCAAATGAGTTTATTTGAGTTCATATTAGATCGAGTTATATTTTTTAAGAAATGTATTGTATAGTCGAATTGTTTTTAGTGACTTTTGGAACTGTTGAGCGCCTAACATGCGACTAAGGATTGAAATTTGATCAAAATATTTCAATTAGAGTCAACTCACTTCTGCCAAATCGGCCATACAACTCAGCAATGTTAGGACAACTGAATTGCTCGGTCCATTAGTTTGTCCAACCAGTTTAGTGAGCTAACTCGATGAATTAAGACAATATCTTCAACTCTTCTCAATGCCATACATTGAGCTATACCATTATATCACTTTCAATGATTTTTTCCTCCTTTTTAGGTGTAGCCATCTATGTAACAACCCATATGGTCAGCCCAAACCTATAAATAAAGGAGGTCATTCTAAAGGTAAGGGAATCTCTTTTTAGGAATTTCTATAATAACTTCTTAGAAATCTTTTCCATTTTATTTCTCTATTCTTAATATTTTACTTTTGCTAACCCTTACCTATGAGTTGTGAGACCATGAATAATTAAGGATTCAACATTTCTTTGGGGATGATGAGCTTGAATCATGCCATAAATTATAAGAATGGAATACAATAGATGAACTAGTTGAAAAACCTTATGACAACAATGATTCATGAAGCATTAGAATATGTACTCAGGATAACACCCAAAGTTGAGATGTCATCTAATTCTCCTAAATTGTGGATAAAGAGGGGTGCTGACATAGAGAGTAAGGGGAGCTTTGCCATCTAAGCTGGCTAAGAAAGACGAAACCAATTATCTAAATAACAATGATTTTTCTCCTTCTAAACAAAAGATGATAGAAGAAAAGGAATAAGAAGAAACTATTATGGAATGTATTTTTCAGAGAGGTCGTAGAAACTGAGGCAACAAAAAATTTTAAGATTCTATCTTTGAAATATTATGGAGGGAAATATGATATAAATTATTATGTAGCTTCTTTTGAGTCAGAATTTTCTCAACTAAGAATAAATGATGCATTGAAGTATCATTTATTTTTTATGATATTGACAGAATCAGCCGTAAGACGGTTCAATAACTAACCATCATGAGATGACATTTCAAGTTATTAAGTCATCAAGATTTGGGAGAATCTCCGAAGAGTTTTATAACTCAGTTTAAGCGAGAAGTATTGGATGTGAGAGATTTGAAATTGGTTGTCACTCTTGGTACACTAATAAAAGGCTTACTGGGAAGTCCATTTTGTTATCCTCTTGGGTTTTGTGCTTGAAGACAATAACAGACTTGCTAAAGCTGACCAATAATCATATTTTTGTGAGAGAATACAACTTGTTATCAAGATCATCTAGAGTTAAAAAATAGGGCAAAACACTAGTCGTGGAGAGTTTTTTTTGTAATTTCCATCAAGAGAATATAAGTCACTTTATTGATTGGGGAGCAATGATGAGGTTTTAGTAGAGTCAATCTTATCCATTTAGGGAGAAAAATTAATCCGAAGATAAGTGAGTTGAAAAAATGTTGGATAGAAATTTACCATCTTGAATTTTCCTTATATGATTTATGACTTTATTAGGAGTCTTTATGAACGAGATTGTTAAGTTCATTAATAAAAGTAATATAATTTATGAGAGTTGCACCAATGAATGTAGGTTGTCACCTACAAAACCTTAAAAATATATTGTTTATATCACAAAAAACCATGACCATGATGCTAAAGATTGTCATCACCCGATGTGCTTGATTGAAGACTTGATTAAAGCAGAAAAACTAAAAAAGTTCATCACATAAGAGGCAAAAATAAGTAGACAAGATAAAATATTTATGGAGGAAGTTTGTACTCAGTCTGTTCTAGTATATACATATTGTGAGGGAATTCTTGGTGGTATGAGCCTTAATCTTCTTTCCAATCTAGCCTCAAGTGACTTTGAGTGAAAAAGGTGAACTTGGCAAGTTCTTCTTGACCATCATTAGCAAGTCATCCACCAGTTATATTTATTGGTGATGATATTCTAATGGACACAAGTTGCTCAATTGTGATTGTGATAAGATGAATTTAGGGAACTTACATGACATCCCTACCTTAGGGGACCATTTGGATTTTTTTTGGAAAGCATTAAAAACTTGTGGGGGCAATTACTTTACCAATTACTTACAATAGGTGGATACATTTCATCCAAGATGGAATGTCTAAACCACAGAAGAAAGTTTTGAAATTTCTTATTTGTGAGCATATATGAAATTAAGAGTATTATATCAGATCAAGAAAAAAAAGACAAACTTATTCTAGATCTAATGAAATAATGATTTCAATATTTGAGGGTCTGTGTTGCCAAAATTATTTCCTCTATCCTTTTGTATGTCAGATATAATTAATTTTATTCTTAAGTAGAGTATCATTAAAAAGGCAAGACCCTAAAGTTAATTACACCATAAGAGGAGCTACCAACCAGAAAAAATCTTGATAAAAATAATGACTAGTATTTCTACAGTTCATAAATGTTAATTTTCAAGATTGTTAATTTTGGAATTTTAAGAAGGAATGTCTCAAGCTATAATAATTTTTGTTGGAGGTCAACAAAGAAAACTAGAGAGCATCAAATACTTAGAGATTCAACGGTTCTCCAACATATTCTATGGTTGGGCTATAAAGTTTAGAGAATACAATTAATTTTTGAATTTCAAGTTCTTCATTTTTATTTTAGAAGGTCGGGACTATAATCTAATAAAATGGGTCATACAAATACTTAGGAAAGGACTTGCCCTGTGATAAAAGCTGACAAAATTTCTTTAAAACCTAAATTAAGGTAAGCCTTATTTATACAAGTAGGAAGATCAAAACTAGTAATAGAGACAAAAGTTAGACTTACATACTTCGGTCACAATGAGGAGTGAAATCCAGCCTAACCCTTCTAGGTATACAATCCCATTTAGAGAGGTCTACTAATTAACACAAGATATGCTTAAAGCCCATGAAGCTAAGTCACATGCATGCATTAAATGGATAGGTTGTTGTTAATTAAAAGGAATGTGTTAGGAATTATGACTCAAACATAAAGATCGAGTGATGCGAGTACCAATGCACCTAACTAATCCTGATTTTTACATTTTATGATTTTTAAAATTATTTTTGAATTAATTAATCTCTAAGATTTAAGGTTATGGGTATGCAATCTACGTGTGTGTGAATGTTTGAAAAGTAAAATTTAGTCCAATCAACTATAAATGATAGTCTACTCCAATATGGGTTAAAATCTTCATTGGGGTCAAAATCCTCATTGGACTAATTTCCCTTTTCTTGTTATAGGTGTGAAACAATAGAAGGACCAGAAATACGTGCATATGATTTTGTTAATCCTATGGATTATAATTAATTTTTTAAATTAATATATATGTTTTGATTATTTTTATTTTTTGAGTTATTTTAATTATTGATGCTTTATTTTTCTTAAGTTGCATAGAATATTTATTTTACCCTAACGAGCTTAATAGGAAGAGCCAGACTATCCTAAGCACTCAACATAGAAAAAACCTAAGAAAAGTATGTAACTACAATACAAAAACAAACTAAATAATTACAAAATAAGCAAAGTATACATAAAATATATAATGAAAGATAACTAGTGTGGGTAGGTTCTACTATTCACCCTAGATGAAATACGAAAGTGGGCAACCAAGCTATATCCATATATAGAAGGGTAAATTTAAGAATTAAGGGGGTTGAATTATGGGTTATTCTCATCCTCAATCTTTAATTTGGTTCTTTAGAGTCCTTATTCATGTTTTAGATCCTTTAAACTTTGCAAGGCATCACCTTATCAAGTTCATCCTCACTCATCATATTAACCTAATTTTATGAATTTATAAAAGTCTCACTACACATAAGTAAAGCACAAATAAGAACTTAGCATCGATAGGAAAAAACCTCCCTCCTCTAATAGACTGCACTTATGAGGCATAAGGAGAATATCAAACACTGTGTTCTTTTGATTTATAAATTTTTTTAGCATGCCCACACTAAGCATAGCCCTTAAGTGTTACACTAAAAAGAAGGTCTTAACATCCAATTTATATAAAAATCAATTGGAATAATGTTCATCTATAATGATAAACTAATATAATAAGGAAAATAAAGCCAATCACATCACAACATAAACACAATAAATACCATCAATCTAAACAAAATCTATATTAGACTAGGAAACTATCTAATATGTTAATAGACATGTGAATTAGTCTAGTTCAAATACTTGAGTATGTACAATTGTAAGTCAGACATTCGATCATTTACATTTGTTTTATCAATATTCCCTTACACTCTTTTTACATTTACATTTGTTAAATGGAAGGAAAACTCTTTGGTTAGTTGTTTGAACTCATAGTCATCCTTCCATTGAATCCTACGGCCTACTCCTTAACACCTTCCTTTAATCTTGAGGAATATCTTTGAGGATCAAATCCCTCTGAATAAATGGAGAAGGCGTGCTTGGACTAATATGGAAGGGGTTGACAAGAAGAAGTGGTCACTTTATTTGCTTATGAGGGAAATTGAGGCTCAGTGATTTTTTTAGTGGAAATAATAGTGATTCCTCCAATCACCTCGCAAGTTGTAAGAGATATGAACCACCAACACATGGTCCGATATCGATTGGGGTTGGCAAAAAATTTTGTCGCATATTATGTTTGATTGCTAGAACATTATCATCAAATATCTAGCATTTGATCAACCTCACTAAAATAACAAGCAATAGGCCCATCGTCTTTGAGCAAGAAACACCAAAGGGAGACATAGATAAAACAACTATAGATGAACATTTTTCCCTCATTGATTTATCCTCCTTGTTAATTGAATGAATCTTCTCATGGCTGATCAAATATCTAGCATTTGATCGACCTCACTAAAATAACAAGCAATAGGCACCTCGTCTTCGAGCAAGAAACACCAAATGGAGACATAGATAAAACCACTATAGTTGAACATTTTCCCCTCATTGATTTATCCTCCTTGTTAATTGAATGAATCTTCTCATGGTTGACTCTGAGTATCGATAACTCAGCATTTGGAACTACCGAGCCTGAAGTTTGCTCATTCAGAAACTAGTGAATGAGAAGTTGGAATGAGGCAAGTACAAGTTCTCTTTCCTAACCCCCTTCCTCAAGTTTCGCACTTAAAGCTTGCTGAAATTTGATTATAACCAAGCTCAAGTTCATTTTCAGGTTTTTTTTAGTTTAGAAATAAAAAAATCCTTAATATTTTTAGGCTGCAAAGATAAGTGAACCAATCAGATTCTTAATTATCATATTTATGACGTTGCTTCATCATCCAATTACATGGTGACACATTATCATTCATAAACATCAAGAACCATCATTAATTATAATGATGCTTCCCAGTGAAAATTTTATTCCCATGACTTGGGAATTATTTATCTTCTTTTAACTAAATGGCCTCATAGTTGTGTCTTGCACTAAGAAAATTCAGTGAATTATTCAGATAATATCTATTCAACCGAATAGGCTTCAATAATCAATATATTTATTTTCAAAAGTTAGCTAGTATGACTATATGCTTTCTAATATAGTCATCTCTTCATTATTAGTTATATTATTCATCTTGTAATAACCAAGTATTGTAAAACCTCTACCTTCCACTCTCATAACACAAGTAAACTCCTAGTGGCTAGATTTCTTCTTTTACTATATAATTCATAATGATATTTATTTGATATTGATCAAGAAAAGCTCAAGGTTCTTTGGACTCAACTATAAAATTTCAATTTCAAAATCATTGTAAACAAGCAATTAATATATAGTCTGACGCTAGAGGCACCAGAAGTAGCGCTAAATACGACATAAACAAATTAAGACAGAGTAATGCAGTTCGTGACTATTATTCAGCAGTTTTTGAAGGCTCCAAAAAATTCAAATGTCCCATGGATTGGTTCAATGCATCTAGACACTTTAGGCAGACTCTTTAATTAAGCGATATGTCTCTTGGATAAAGGTACTTGTTCTTGGTGTTAAGAGAAGTGACTTTTGGGGAGAAAATTGAAGGGAATATTGAATTCCTATTGAAAGAAGGCTGACCTTAATTAAACAGGGGAGGAGTTTATAAAAAAGAGGGGCCGTGAGATTGAGAGGAAGGTTTTGGCATGATAGAGAAGTCCTAGAGAAGAGAGGATTTTCTTTTGGGGTTGTAAAAGGAGAAAGAAGGTAAGAGATTTCTTCTTCATTACACTTCTAAGAGAGAATTGAGTGTGATTACAAAGAGAGGAAGTGTTTAAAGGGAAATTTTAGGGATTTTCTTGGGAAGGAGTGTGAGATAAGTTATGTTCTTTTCTTTCTTTATTTTGTAAACTTGTTTTTATATATGAAATCTATGTTTTGTCATTTCTTTCTAATGAATTATGAGTAACTTCTTTATCCTTCTCCCTACAATGAGGTATATTTTTGTGAAGAATTAGTTTTATTTTGTAAGGTTTTAAATGTCAATAAATTGTGATGATTCAAACTCTGATCTTCATTTACTTTTTGATCTGGCCAATTGAAAGGTTAAAATTTGTTAAGAAACATACGATCCAAAAGGGCTATGTTTTCTACAACAAGATAAAAGTCACATTCAATTTTGTGGGTGAGAACGTAATCCATGGGGTTGTGTGCAAATAAATAGAGAAATATACTTTGATGGTGACAGAATTGGAGATTTTAAGGTGATCGATTAAAATTCTCATTTTGGTTTAGGTTCTTGGAAACTGAAGGGATATTGTTAGCCCTGAGGCGAGGGAGAAGTGAGAGTTTTGGAGTGGCAGCCAATATCCGCTAAACCTAACCATCAATTTAGGGACCAAACTCTGGATTAGTCAATGTTCTTTATGCACTCTAAGAGGGAAAAGAATATGATTGCTCCTATTTGGCATAATATAATTTTATATGTATTTTAATTTCTTCACACTTCATAAACTCATTGTAAAAGGGAAGGATGCTTTCTTAAATTTGAACTCTTCATTTCAAAACTTTGTTTAGTCTTTATAAGTTTACTTTTGAAGTTTAGCAACTTGTTTAGTTAACTTAGTTCTTATAACTGCATTTCATTTAGCGCATATTAAATTTACTTTAGATTTGTTTTTCCTACTTAAATTTTATAGTTTGAATACTGTGTTTGACGTTATAATCATAAGAATTGCCAACTCTCTATGAGATTGATATTTAGGACTCTATTAGAGACCTTTATTACATGAGCGATACATATACTTATGTTATTATTACGAGTTTGGTAGCTTGGAGATTTTAAAAGATAAAATTATTTATACTAAATTTATTTTTATTGGGATTGAACTGCATATTTACTATTAGTGTTATCGTGTGTGTATTGGTGTGTATTGTAATATTGTAATATTGAAAGATATTTACAAGGCACACCACAAAACCGCCCGCATCAGTATCCACTAGAATCATCATAAAAGAGTAGCTTTTGCAGAAAGATGGGTCCCTCTCTTCCACATCAATGCAATCTTTTACCCTTTATTTCCCTCTCTACACTTCATTCTGTTAAGCATACCACAAAAAAATCCTTTTCTTGAATGTTTTTAAATGACCGAGTAGGATCCTCCATAGTTAAATTTGCAAGCAAGAAGTGAGGGGATCCAAGAAGTCATGAGATGATGCTAAAGTAAATGAGTTCAAGATACGTCTCATTGCTTTATTTATAAGGGAAAAAGATCTAGATACAAGGGACTAATCAAATTATGAACATTAATTAAAATTTAGGATCAATTATTATATTCATTAACTTATTCTTATTATAGTACAACCTCTCATGATATGAGACAATTGGTGAAAAAAATACATATAAGAAAGTGTGACTATTTGGATCAAAAAATACTGATGACTCTCGGTACAAATTTTAATATGAGGCAATCAGGCAAGCAGTTTAGGGGCAAATGATCAAAGGGGGTCAACTCAAAGCATCAAAAGACCAAGTTGAAGTCAACAAAGTATACATGGGTTGAGTCTAAGAGAACGAATTTGGGAAACTGAGTCTGAGAGACCAAGTATGGGGGGGAGAGTACAAGAATCATAATAGTAGAGAGCCTCCCCTATTCACTAAATTAGTCAGCTAGAAGAAAATATTTCCATGAGCTCAGCCTTAGTGGGTGTTTGATCATTAACATAGACATATATGGCTAGAGGTATAGGGATGATATATGCCTAAATGAGTAATTTTATAAAGATTAACTTCTATAGATTGAAGTTATTAAATATAAATTGGGACCGAATCCCTTAGACTTCCTTCTCTATTTGAGATAAGGAAAAAATTTTTATGATCCCCATCATCGTGCACATCTTTAGTGTTAACTTAGTTGATTAGCTCTCTCTCTCTCTCTCTCTCTCTCTCTCTCTCTCTCTCTCTCTCTCTCTCTCTCTCTCTCTCTCTCTCTCTCTCTCTCTCCCTCTCTTTCTTGCATTCTCTTCTTCATAATGCTCTATTTTTTTGGCATGATTCAAGGACAAATCCGAGTTCATGAACTTTTTTTACATTATATTTATGCTTTGAAAGTAATGCTTTTAAAACTCAAATGGACTGTGATCATCTTTTTAAGTTGAGTAAACTTTAAGTGGACCACAAAGATAATTTTATATGGCTAGGAGCATTTGATGTTTTATTTATATAATGTTAAAAAAATTATATTAAAGGGGGCAGACAATAAGCGATATTGTTTAGGACCTATTTGAGAGGTCTTTTTGCATTCTTTTTTATTTGAAAAGCTGTTGGAACTTATTTGGCTTCCAACAGTTTGCCTGCTTTTAGAACCTTAGGTTTCAGGACAATAAAACTAGGGATGCATAAGGAGCTCTATGATGAGCAGTAAACTTTATTCCACCTTTGAAAATACCTAACTACCCCTCTACAAATCTAGGGATGCATAAGGAGCTCTATGATGAGTAGTAAACTTTGGTTTGTGAGGTGGTATGTGGCCTTCTATATTGAACTTCTCGGTTTACAAGTTGGTGATTTGGGGCATTGGTGCTTTAGGTGCTATATGGCTTTCCTTATAGACCTTCTTGGTTTACCTTTGTTTTCCCTATTAAAATTTTAATTTTTTTCTTAGTTGGTAGTTTTGGTACCTGAGCAAACATTTATATACATGTTATTAATAATTTTAGTGTTATTTGGTCATACAAGAAGTGATGCAACTGCAACAGATATCTATTTGTTATGTTTTGAATCGTGAATGTATGCATAAGATGCTAAGGAATATGCATGAAGCCTGTATTTTCTATTATATGTTTATGAAAATTTTGTTGATCTAGAGCATTAAATTTTGTAAGAGTAGTTGATAGCAAATAATCAGATAGTTTTATGCTTGTTTATCATGGTGGATTGCTCTGATTCAATTAAAGTGTTGTGTTGGAAAATATTTAATAAGTTCATAAAGAGGAGAGCTTCCTATAAGTAAATATTAAAGTTTAGCAATTTGATATGTATGTAAAGGAATTACATGATGGTGATTTGGTTCTTGATGTTTATGTGGTTGTGGTGGTTTGATTCTTGTTTCTTAAAGAGGTTGTGCCCTTGAGCTTCTGGATTTTCCTCTTTGATGTGGTTTGTTTATTACAGTTCAAAATATTTGATTGCTGTTGAACCTTTATCTTGCATCTAAAAGGTAATTTACATGCAGATCACACAATTCTCATGCATGTACATATCTAGTATCTAAACATGATAAATGTGTGTGATTTTGGTTTTGGTTGTGGTTATGGTTGTCAAATTTACTTGTGAAGCACAAAGAGAAAACACCTTCTATACATATATAAACATTAAAGTTACTTTCATGTTTCATGAAATACTGAAAGGTGTAATGATATATTTGATTTTTATGTCCTGGTGGTCCCTTTTGCCTATTGGCTACAAGTTAGCTGTTGGTTGTGAGCGTGCTTATAGTTTTGCAATGTTGGCTACTGGTAGGGTTGAATCTGGTTTTGTTATGGCTTTAAATGATGGTTTTAAAGTGTGTAACTTTAATACCTATGGTTTTTTGAAATGTTATGTAGAGCGATGATGGAAAAAAATAAATAGCTAAACATATAAACAATTGTCACTTATATAATTGTCCCCACTAGTTTTTCATAGATACTACCTGGTCAAAGAATACACCTCACACCATTAAATATGGATACTATCTTGTCTTTGATCACATATGTCTTTGTTAATCACAGATGCTACCTGGTTTTAAAATACACATCTGTTAATAAATGATACTACTTGGTATCATATCACATATGCCACTATTAATCAGGTTACTATCTAATCTAAAAACATACATCACACTGTTAACTACAGATACTATATGGTCATAGATCACACATGCCACTGTTAATCACAGATAATACATGGTCTTAAAGCCGTTACAATACAATTGGTGATCATGAATGGAGAATTCTTTAATAAATTGATCTCGCTAAGCTTTAAGTTTATATGTTATTTTTTATTCAAATCTTTTTTTTTCAGTTTTTGTAATTATTTTTTAATTGCTAAGTAATATTTTTTATCTAAATATTTTAATTTCACTATACGTCAAATGGATAATCTGAAGGAAGGGAGGATATCAACCATTTTGAATAGGGAAACAAAGAGCATATTCTGTGAATTATGCTTGAGAGATATAAATTGGCAATAGCCTAACCACACAATTCAATAAGAATGATTGGAAAAACATTACAAAAAATATTCAAGGAAAAATAAGAACTATGTATGACAAATCTCTGTACAATAACAAATCAGATCAACTAAAAAAGGAATGAAAATTAGGGAATGAGTTAAAGTGAGGGTCTAATGTGTTAGGTTGGGACTATGTTAATACAAAAGTGGATTCATCAGAGGAGTTGTGGAGAGAAAAAAATTCAGTAATTAGAAAATATTTTATTGCACTGCAATTTTATTGAAGAAGCGACTTTTTTAAATATAGGTTCTGCCTAATGTAAAAATATTTAGATTTTCTAGCATAGATGCTGAGTCATAAGAGAAAATTGATATTATATTTTTTGGTGTTGTGGTTGTAGGCACTAATGTCTGGGCTACAACACAGGACCCCAACCTGAATTTGGATGAGCCCAAATATGCTCATTCTAATAAAGTCCAAGAGCAAGTACCACAAGAGAGAGAATAAGGTGAATCAAATCATTTCAAGCACCTTGCACCCTCCACCCAGAAGGGAAAAAAGAAAATGAAAAATGGGGTGACACATTTATCTTAGTGGATATCATAACTTGTGATGACCTGCACTAGTATCACATCCAGTGCTCACATAGTTTTGTAGGAATACTAAACTATGACAAGTGCTGTGAAGCTACTAGACTATACTCCCAAGTTATTTCATGACATGATATTGCATTAATTCTCTATAAAACTTCTAGAGAATCAAAATAAGCAGGAGGATTTCTTCATGTTGGTGCCAGAATGGAGGAATTCGTACCTCTGATATTTTTTAGACAATCAATCAAGTTACTTTATGATTTATAATATTTTACATTTTATGCCAAACAATATTTCATGTTATGTTTATCTGACATTTCGGTATTTATGGTTTGCACTAGTTGTAGTATTTTAATTATGAGTCATTTCAACATTTATGTTGAGTCATTTCAACATTTAAACATTTATGTTCGCTTCTAGCATAACTTGTTTTTTTAATATTTTCGAACTTCTATACAATAGGCAATTGACTCATCATATTGAGAGAAAACTATAGATATAGTTGAACAAGCAATAATTCTGACCACAACATTATGTCATATCAATGAGTGCTATCAGAAAAATTTGTGCAAGGCACATTGTGCGTCCTCATCATATAGTGTTTACAAGTTTGTTTGAAAGCGATAGTATGTTTGAAATGTCGAGAACAATTTTCTGTGAATTGCTAGATGAATTGCAGAGTAACTATGCTTTTCATGTATTGTCCCGCTTTATAACCAGGGAAGTTCTAGCCATCACACTAAATATTATGTCACATAATGAGTCTATTTGTGCAGCTTTTGATCGATTTCAACACTCTACAGAGACAATTAGCAGGTGTTTTGATATTTGGGTTAAAACTTTGATAAAATTTCCATCTTACATTGTGAATCAATAGATCCTACTTTTGTGCAAACACCGAGAGAAATCTATAGTTATACAAGATACATGTCATTTTTCAAGATATCAAAATTTTTATTTATTTTTGCAATAGTATTTTACAATAAAAAAAGGTCAATTTTTTTTTTTAATAGGATTGTATTAACGCAAATGACGACACACACAATGCAAGTGCTAGTAATGATGAGAAGATTGCATATATCCAACGATGTGGATCTACCATACATAATATCGTAGTTGTTTGTGATTTCAATATGTATTTTATATTCGTGATGGTTGGATGGGAAGAGAGTGCTCATGATAACCAAATATTCAAATTTGCAACCCGACGACGTGAATACAACTTTCTTATGCCTCCGTCAGATTAGTACATTCAAGATCATATATGAAGTGTTTGATTTAAAGATATGTAGTTTTTATTATTATTCAGAAAAATATTACCTCATCGATTCAAGATATCCTTTACAATGAGGTTTCTTAAAGCCCTTCCTCAACACAAGGTACTACCTGCCTAATTTTGAGCACAACATCCAAGTGATTAGCGGGAGGAATGAAATGTTCAGTAAAAGGGACTCGTCATTACAGAGTGTTATTGAGAGATGATTTGGTGTGTGGAGGAAGAAGTGGACCATATTCCGAGACATGCCGACATATTCCTTAAAAAAAACAAGTAAATATAATTGTTGGGACGACAATACTACATATTTTATAAGGAGGCATCCATCACAGGATGATATTGATTTCAGGGTCTTAGATGAAGATCCAACATGCAAACCTGGGAAAGCATTCATACATCGAGAAGGATGATTGTTGCCTAATGAAAGCTTTAGTATGAATGATTTCAACACATCCGAAGGGGAGGGTGTTCAGGAGATGATCCAGTTAAGAGAAGTGAATACAGATGCTTTGGTTTACTCATCGAATGTATTTATTTAGCATTTTGTAGTGTCATCTTGTAGATGTTTACTATTTTCAGATGCATTGAGAATTTGAAAATTTCTAGTTTCTATATTTATGTAGCGTTTTGTATTGAGAATTTATAGAAATATAATTTCACTTATTTTTTATGATTATGAAATTAATATTTTTTAAAATTTTTCTATTGCATATATAATCTTTTTTATCATATAAAATCATAATGTATTATAATCACATGAAAAATGAGTTCAAGGTCATCAAATACTTCGAGAGCTATGTACTGCTATTGTGGTACATAGCGTTTGAGTACATATCAAGAAGTGTGCAATTATGGGAGGTGATTTTATTGTTGTCATGGAAACAATAAACGTGAAGATTGCAAGTAATTTCGTTGGGCCGGTGATACAGAAGAGTTCGCTCCGGGTAGTAATCAAGTGAAGACAGATGCTGCTGTGGACAGAGAAGTACTTCAAAGATTTGATTATCTGGACTTGAAGATTATAGCCTTGTTGGTTTTTTTTTTGTGGTTCTTATTATTGTCGTTTTATGCCATAACTTGTTTTTTGTATTATTGGACCTATTTTCATTATTTTACTGCAATTTTTTTGAAATCTGCACATATTTAGATAAATTACATATATATATGAGCAAAATATTTTTTTTTCATTAGAAATAATTTTAACACAGCAGATTATCCAAACAAACTCCAGCTATTTCAACAATAGCTTTTTGGCAACACCTGCGAAACTACTCCAAAATATGACTTCACAGTTGGTTCTTCAAAAGTAGCAGCCTGTCACCTCCCAAAAGAGCCCTTATGGGTGGTGGGCAGCCCAGGACTTAAATACTGCTTTTCGGCCCTGCATCTAGCCAATGTGAGACTATTTGTCCGTGACATTCTCTCTCTCAATCACGTGACGCCCTCGTCACGGATCGGCTCCACCGAGGGTCCCACTGGACCATGGAGAGTCCACACACTTGGCAGGCAGTAATCTGCTCTGATACCACTTGTCACCTCCCAAAAGAGCCCTTATGGGTGGTGAGCAGCCCAGGACTTAAATACTGCTTTTCGGCCCTACACCTAGCCGATGTGGGACTATTTGTCCGTGACAAGCCGCTCCAAATACACTCTTAGTGATCTACGAGAATACGGTATAAGGGTGAAAATTTTAATTCTAATTTAGATCGAATTAAATAAAAAAATATATTGACACCGCAAATATCTAAGAAATGGTGCTCATTTAAAAAGAATGTTTAACTTTCATCTATAAATTTAAACTTTCAAATTTAAAAAAGTATTTGATTAATCTTACACATTTCTGAGGCATTCTAATCAACTTATGATGTTTATAAGGATTTCAGATCCTCGGCAGTTAGAAGGGCCCCAAGCCAGAACGAAATGTGTTCACGAGCCACCATTGGAGAATGAGCCAACACCTACATGACAAGCTCTGTCCTCAGCCATCAAAGGCCGGACGACTTTTGCAGCCGTTGATTGCATTTCGATAAGTAAAATTAAAATAAAATAAACAACTATATGATCCTATTAGATCCTATTAGGGCTGTTATTCGTAAACAGCTCGTATTTAACTCATTAGAAAGCTCATATTCTTGTTCGGCTCGTTTTGACTATCAATCAATTATATATATATATATATATATGAGTAGTATTTTAAAAAAAATTAATTGACTACAAGGCTAAAAAGATTTATAATCAATTAAAAGTATTAATAAAGAAAAAAAAGTATTAAATTAGATTCAAATGATCTTTTAAATCTTGCCGCAATCCTTAATATTTTATGGTTACCTGATTTGGGTTGTCAAAACGACTATTTGTTCGTGAACGGCTCGTGTTCGACTCGCTAATCAAACGAGCCGAACACAAATACACTTTTTGAGCTCGAAATATAAACGAACTGAACACGAACAGAACCGGCTCTTTTAGACCCCTACTTCCGCCTTCTAAATTTTTCGGCTCATTTTAATTTTATTATATAATCAGCCTAAGTTATGGTCCCGGCCTCCAGATCGGATATTCTCTCGGCAGGCATTCCTTTTAATTAAAACGTTGCCTAAATTGTTAAAATTATCTTTAAACAGTCAGATTTTGTTTTTCACTAAAAATTCTCTTTTTAAATTCCTATTTTAAAAAGAAACAGTAAAGCTGTTTTATAAGAAAATATTTTTTAAAAAAAATTGAATAATTTGCTTATAACTATCATATTCTAATAAATCTTCTTACAAAAAATTATTTTTATCAAAAGTTTTAATAAAAAAAATTAAAAATATCTTGTCAATTATAAGTTTAATTAAACTATAAAAAATAAATTATAAATAGAACTTTCTCCAATGGACTACAAGTCAAATGAGTTTTATGTGAGCATATATTTGATCTAGTTTAGCTATTTATCAAATGTATTGTAATGTAAAATTATTTTTAGTGACTTCTAGGAAATTGTTTAGCACAAAACTTATGTAAGGATTGAAATTTGAGCACAATAGTTCAATTAAGTTTGAAAAATGTATGAAGCATCATCTAATTTTGATGAGCCCGACATCACACCTTAGCAAATTGGCACAACTGAATCGCTCCGCTAATTAGTTTGTCCAATTAGGTTAATGGGCAAACTCAATGAGTTAAAATAATATTGTCAACTCGTCTCATAATCAAATAACATTATGCAGCCCATAACGCCATACCTTGAGTTATAACATTATATCCCGTTAGATGATTTTTTTCTCTCTTTTTTAGGTGTAGCCATCTATATAACAATCCTTATGGTCAGCCCAAATTTTTTAAATAGAGGAGCCATCTGAGAGGTAAGTGACTCTCATTTTGGGAATTTCTCAAGCCACTCATTGCAAATCTTTTCCATTTTATTTGTCTATTCATACTATTTTACTTTTACAAAACTTTACATATGAGATGTGAGACCAATAATAATTCAGGATTCAACATCATTCAGTGTATGATGAGCATGGATTATGCTATAAATTAGAAGACTGGAATATAATAGATGAGCTAGTTGAAAAACCTTATGACATTGATGATTCATGAAGCAATAGAAAACATACCTAGGGTAACAACCAAAATTGGATGTAGTTTAGTTCTCCAGGATTAGTGGTACGCAAAGGAGTACCGACAAAAAGAGTAAGGAATGTTCTGCCAGCTAAGCTGGGTAATAAAGATGAAATCTATTATCTAAATAACTAAGATTGTTCTCCTTCTGATTATAGTAAGGATTGAAGAATAGAAGAAAAGGAATAATTAAAAACTGTTGTAGAATGTATTGTCCAGAGAGACTGTAGAAGTTGAGGCACTAAAACAGTTTATGATTCTATCTTTGAAATATTATGGAGGGAAATTTGATACAAATTATTAGTGGCATCTCTTAAGTCAAAAGCTTCTCAACTAAAAATAAATGATGATTTAAAGTGCATTTATTTCTTATGATATTGATAGAATCAACTGTTAGATAGTTCAATAAACTCCCATCATGAGATACCAATTCTTCTTATGAAGTCATCAAGATTTGGGAGAAAGTTTGAAGATTTTTGTAACTCAGTTTTAGAGAGACATATTTGAAGTGAGAGATTTGAATATAGTTGTCACTTATTCTACACTAATTAAAGGCTTACAGAGAACTCCATTTTGTTATCCTTTTGGATTATGTGTTGTAGACAATAACTAACTCATTAAAGTTGACCAATAATCATATTTTTGTAAAAGAATACAACTCACTCTCTAGCTCATCTGGAATTAAGAATATAAAACAAAATCAATAGCCATGGAGAACTTTTTTGTTATTTTCATCAAGAGAATTTAGGTCACTTTATTGTTAGGGGAGATATGATGAGGTTTGATAAGAATCAATTGTATCCATTTAGAGGGCAAGAATAATTCAAAGATAAGTGAGTTCAAAAAAATTGGATGGAAAGTTGACATCTCAAATTTGACTTCAATGATTTATGACTTTATTAGGAGTTTTTACGGATGAAATTATTAAGTTCATTCATAAAAGTAATAATCTTTATAAAATTTGCACAGTTGAAAGCAAGCTATCACCAACGTAACCCTAAAATATGTAGAGTATATCATAATGACCATGACCATATACTATAGAATGCCATCATCTGAGTTGCTTGATTAATGATTTGATTAAAGCAGAAAAACTAAAAGTGTATATCAAGAAAGTGGCAAACATGAGAAGAAAAGAAAAAAAAAACATCTTTGGAGGATGTTTGTAATGAGACTGTTCCATCACAACCAATCCATTATTCAGGGGTAGTCCTTAATCTTGGAGGTGATGGGCCATATGCTTCTTGCTAATCTTGCCTCGAATGCATCAAGGGAGTGAGGTAAACTTGCCAAGTTCTTCTTTTATAATGGTCTACCTACTTGGGTGAACCCATTTAATGGCGGAATCATGATCATTGCAATGATTATGAAATTATAAATAACTAGTTATTCAAAGAACATTTTGTTCAAGTTTGTCTATGAGAAGCTGATTTTAGGAACTCACATCACGTCCCTACCATAAGCGATTATTTGAATCTTTTGCCAAGCATTGAAAAGCTTGTTCGGTAATTACTTTATCAATTACTTATAATAGGTTGATACAATTAATCTAATATGGAGTTCCCAAACCACACAAAAATCTTTGAAATTTCTTATTTGTGATCATATATGACATCAAAATTATTATATCAATTCAAGAGAAAAAATACTACTTTTTGAAAAATTTAATCATGAAATAATCATATCAATATTTAAGCGAATGTGTTGCCAATAATCTTTTCTCTTCCTTTATGTATATAATACATGATTTATTTTATTCTTAGGTCAAGTATAATTAAAGGGGAAAAGCCCTAAAGTTAATCATATCATAAGAGTGGCTTATACCTAAATAACTCTTGATAAAAATAAGGAATAGTATTTCTAAAGAGCATAAAAATTAATATTCAAGATTGATTACTTTGGAATTTTAAAAGAGAATGTCTAAAACTATTTTATTTTTTTATAGGAGGCCAATAAAGAAAAAAAGAGGGAGCATGTAATGTTGAGATATTCAACGGTGCTCCCATCTATTATATGGGTGGGCTGTAAAGTTTATAAAATAAAATTGATTTTTGAATTTCAAATTGTTCATTTTTATTTCAGAAGGTTGGAACTTATAAACGAGTAAAATGGATCATTCAAAAGCTTAGGAGAAGACTTGTCCTAAGACAAAAGCCAACAAAAGTGTTTTAAACTTAAATTAAGGTGTTGACCTCACTTTTGGTTGAGGTCTAGA
>NW_018165244.1:43839-56742 GCF_001263595.1 Phalaenopsis equestris
AAACCCCACACCAAAAATAGTGCCGACATAAGGTTAGCCTTATCGATAAAAGTAAGAAGCTCAAAACTAGTATAAGAGGGCAAAGTGGGAATTACAAACTTCACTCACATTATAGCCCCACTTAGAGAAAGCTACCAACTAACACCACTTGTGCTTAAAAAGCATGATGCAAACTCACATGCATGCATTAAATGGATATGTTTTTATTAATTAACAGGAATGTGTTGGGACTAATGACTCAATCCTAAAGATATAGTGACCCGAGTACAAATACACCTAGTTAAACCTAAAGTTTACCTTTTATGATTTTTTAAATTATGTTTGAATTGATTAATTTCTGAGATGGAAGGCCATGAATATGCTATATATTTGTGTATGCTTGTATGGAAAGTATAATTTAGGCTAATAAAGTATAAATGATAGTCTTCTCTAATATGGTGAAAGTCCTCATTAGTAAGATTTCCCTTTTATGAAACAATTAAAGGGCCAAAAATACGCGCATATGATTTTCTTAATCTTATGGTTTCTAGTTAATTTTATCTCTTAATTGACATATATGTTTTAAATTTTTTTATTTTTGAGTTATATTAGTTAAATGTTTTTTTCCTTAGGTTTGGTAGAATTTTTTTTTCCTTAAAGAGCCAAATAGAAAGAACCAAACTATCCTATGCACTCGACATAGAAAAAATTTAACGAAAGAATGTAAATTTAGTGCGCAATTAAACTAAAGAATTACAAAATAAGAACAAACTATACAAAAAATATATAATAAAAGACAAGCCAGTGTGGCTAGATTCTATCATACACCACAAATGAAATGAGAATGCTACTAGCGATCTCTACACATATGTAGTAGGGTAAATCTTAGAATTAAGGATTGATCTATGGGATCTTCTCATTGTCCATCGATCCTGAAACTATAGATGTGTAAAATTAATAAAGTTGACTCCGCTTTGCAGCGACTCCAAAAACTTGATTCGTTATTTATGTATAAGAAATTGAAGCATTTTTTATTGGGATTCTACGCAAGTATATGTATCGTTATCAAGTAATGCAGGACTTTCTGTTTTAGCCCCAAATATCGATCCCACGAGGAAGTTGTAAATTCGTAATGGAAATTTAAATCAGGAAATTCACAATAATAAAGAAAATCTACCACACTAATTTCAAATGTTTAGGGTGCTATCAGAACTAAATTACCAACTACTAGTGAAACTGTAAAGCAAAGCTAAGCAATAACTACCAAACTATATTTTTGTGACAAAGTTATCAAATATGAGAAAGCATCTTTCCCACTAAAATTAGTTTTTGGTTAAATGAGAGAGAAATGTTTTTAATAGGTCTTGTGTCAAATAGGAGCAGTTTTAATTCTCTACCCTTAGTCAAGTGTTATAGAGAATCGTTGGCTAATCTTAGGTTTAGTCTCTAAATTCATGGTTAGGGTGGAAGGATAATGGTTCTCACTCCAGAGCTCCAACTTCCCTTCCCCTGAAGGTTAACTCTCGCTTTAGTTCTTAAACACTAAGACCAATTTGGGCATTTTAGTCTGACACCCTAGAATCTCCAATTCTTCGCTCAGTAATATATATATTTTCTTATTTATTTGCACTCAATTCCATGAACGAAACTCTCCTTCATGGAATCTCCTTCATGGAATCAACTCCTTCATGGAATCAAATTTGATTCTCACTTTGTTATGAAACTCATACTCCATTTCTTGGATAGTATGTTTCACAATAGATGTTAACATTTTTATTGGCCAAATCGAAAGTAAATTAAGAACGGAGTGAAAAAATCATCACAATTTATTTTATATTTTAAAATTAGCACATCCAAATTATCTCTTCATTTCACCATATATCAGATTAGGGAAAAAGACAAAGAAAACTACTCAGACCTCAAGAGAAAGATACGACAAAATATGAATTTCATAAATAAAAGAAAGTTTTTGCAACAATAATAAATAAACACCACTTATATTTAACTATTCCTCAAAGAAAATCCCTTATAGCTCCTCTTGGACTCTTTCTCTCTTTACAATACTCTTAACTCTCTCTTTGAAGATTTAGGGAAGAAGAAATCTCTCACTTCTCTCCCTCTCCAACAACTCCTAGGAGAAATCACACTTACTCGCTACACTGCACAATACACACAATGGAACACTAAATAAAACTTAATGACACACTAGCAGACTCTTTTTTCTAATCAATTTTTGCTCTAAATATAGCATAATGTTGGTTTTCCAAGAGGTGTATCAAATAACTCTTCAAAAAGCATCCAAATTCATCTAATCTTCTAGAACTTCGCCCTGCACCGACTTCAGTGCTTTCAGCACCCATCGACGCAAGTGGCCCAAAATTAATTTGTGCTCACTGTCAAATGGCACCGTCAGCACCTGAGTATTTCTCTCTAAAACGTCATTTTGACTCCAAATTCCACTCTTTTTGCTTCTTTTTTGCTCTAAGTGCTAAAAACCATCAACCTGCAATAAAATATGAAAAATATCTTCATTTAAAGTGCAATATCACCAAAAATAATTATAAAATATAGGTAAAAAATTCATATATTTTTGGTGCATCATCCACCTTCAATTTGGTTTTTAGGATTCATCCTTCATGTTTTTGTTCTTTTTTACTTTGCAAGGTAGCACAATCTTAGGTTCACCCTCACTCATCATTTTCCAATGGGCTCTAATCTAAGTTGTGTGTTTAACCAAAATGCCCCTTTTCTTATCTTGAAATAGGTTAGAGGCGATAGATGGAAAATGGTGGAGGAGTAGGTTTTGAGGCCTTATTAAGATTTCAGTGAGATCAATTTTGAGTTTCAATAAATGAGGGTGAGAAATAGAGCTTGTCTAAGTTTGGCTTATGGAAAATAATGGTAGAATGGTGGTGGAGTGAGCTTGCAATGGTGGGGAAAATATTAGAGGAAACGGGCTAAGGATTTTATGAACAATTTTGACAGAGATTCCTCTAAAAAAATTGGAGTTCTCCTTCATTTTTTGAGCTCACAAGTATGAGCCTTTTAATGGACATGGGAGGACATTAGAAGATATATGGAGTTTGGTTAACTGAAGGGGAGGGATCAAATGGCTGAGGTAAGTCTTGATTAGGTTTTTGCTTGCTCCCCTTGGGTTTGGGATGATTTGTTCATTAGTAGATTTGTTTTGGGTTTAGCTTAATTCCCTTGCATTTAGGGTGGTTCAATTTAACTTTAGGTGACTTGATTTACATAGATGAGGTTTTCTTGTCATGTATAATGATGTGTATGACTAATGGGCTTATATTTAGGTTATTTGGGTAGTTTGGTTTTGGATTTGACTTGTCATGAGGAGGCTTGATTTTGGCGTGATGGCTTGGTTTTTGGCTAAATGTGGACTTGTTATGAGGAGGGCATTCAGCTTAAATTTGGCTTACATTGAAGTTTAGCATTGGCTTAGTGGCTTAGCTCATGATGAGTCTGAGTTTGGGTTGACTTGTGTGTGTTTTGGATGAGTTGGAATTGGAATTTGGATTTAAGATAGTGAGTTTTTATTGTGCATCCACCATAGATCTCAAAATATTCTTATATAAATGATTATATACAACATTTAGAGAATAAAAATGCTATCTAAAAGGATAGAAATATCACCTTAGAATGGATGGTTGTGATCACTTCGACGATAAAAATCTTCATGAATTTTGGGTCAACAAAACCAGGCTTTTACCCTTACCTTACAGATGTAAAATCAGGTTTATTTTATTTTGGGTTCTGATATCATTTTGATGGGGCTATCTCATATTTAATTACTTCTCATGAGTTGTGACTCCTAGGAATACTGTTGATTAAAGTTTTGACTTATAACGTTTACAATCATCAATAAATGTCTATGGAATATGTTGGCTTCACTTTTTTATGTGCATACCAGAGATTGCTTCGAGTGATAGGGGATCACACTGCATTCTTGCACAATATCCTGTCACTCAAGGATTAAGTAGAGCCTTTAACGGGCACATCTTACACCAGATTATGGGGCTTGTTGCCTTTTAGTCTTGCTCAAAAGTGGATACCTTTGGTCGGCATAGTTTTAGAAATATAGGGTGAGCCCAACAACCATTTAGATGTCTAGAAGTCAAATTTTAGTCATTTAGGACTTCCTGTGCCTTGAACAAGCCAAAAAACCACCTTAACCAGATAGGGGTATTAAATTAGTGAGTTATTAACATCCAAAATCATACCCCTAAGTCATTTAACTAGAATCATTTAATTAATAGTCTTCCAAATTTTAATAATTTAGGAAATTACAAATTTAGCCTTTAATTAAGAAAAATGAGATTGGTTTCTACCATTTAATTCCTTATGTTTCAATCACCTAAACATGTTGATTAAAATCAAAGATTGCCCATTTTCCCTTCTTGAATTAAGCCTAAATGTTGATTAAGGCTAAATTTCCAAGATTTTACCTTTGCCCCTAAGGCTCTATCACTTCATAATTCATCAAATTTAATTCAAATGTCTTTGAAATTTTTATCCTACCTTACTAATGAGTCAATTAAGAAATCAAAAGAGAAAATGTGATTTTCTTTTCAAAATTTAATTTAATCTATATGATTTTCTACATCCAAAAAAAGGATTTTTTTAAGGAAAATTCAATAACACGACCAAGGAAAATCTTAATCACTTCAAATTTTTACTCAAAATACACTTCAACTAGAGAACCACTTGGACCAAGTTTCATGCTTTTATGAGTTTTATTTGAATTATTAGAATTATTTTAAGTTCATAAGTATTAATTAATTATAAAATATTTTAAATGTGAAAAATTAATTTTTATATTTTTATTAAATTTCTACAAGGTCAAGGAACCTAGAGAAATTAATTTTACATTTTTATGATTTTTCTTTGATTTATTAGAATTATTTTAGTGAGAAAGTAAGGAAAATACATTTTTAGCCTTCAAAAATTATTTTTGAGCAATATCTTCACTTAGAAAATTAGGAAAAAATATTTCAATTGTTTCTAGGGGCTTAGGAAACAACTTAGAATATTTCCATGAATTTTATTAGTATTGTGATTTTTATTTATTTTTCATTATTTAAATATTTAAAATATGATTAAAATGATTTTTTTTACTTTAATTACAATTTTATTATTAAAAAATTTCTTTGATCACACAGAACTCCCAAAAATTAATTTTATAATTTTTTGAGTTATATTTTAATTGTTATGATTATTTTAAGTGTTAAAAGAGGCCTTTAACTTAGAAAATTAATATAGGTTACAAATGAACTCCAAATGTTTTGAAAGTTTTATGGGGAGTCCTCTGAACTTTAAATTATAGTGGAAAATTAAAATCAAGTCTCTTAGATGTTTATTTTTTCCAAATTAATTTCTTTTGTGTTTTAGGATTTTGTGATAATTAAGTGTGTTCTTAATGACTTAGCTCATGAAAAATATTTCTAAGGTTCTGTGTCACAGTGAACCTACCAAAATTTTTTTAGATTTTTCTAAGAAATATACTAATTATTATGATTAATTTATGCAAATCATAGACATAAACTTGAAAAATGCATAACTCCTTGTCGGCGCTATTTTTAGTTGGAGTTGCCCGTAAGAAGCTGTCGGTCATTGGAATCGAAATCTCGTCGCCCGCTTCGGAATGACATTTTAATTTACATATATATTTAGTTTAGAAAAATATGAAATCAAACTAACCATATATTTTTCATAGTTTAAATGAAAGGCTTCCTATAAGGGCAAACCCCTATAGTTAATTACATCTTAAATGACCAAAGTCACCTAAGAAGACTCTCGATAAAAATCGAGAAATATTATCTTTAAGGAGTTCAAAAGGGTAGGACTTTTCAATGAGATCGGACGTAGAGGTATGAAAAGAGATTGGTTCAAATTTGGAATATTTTTATTGTAGAACCGAAAGGAGGAAGAACTAGGGGATGTCATGGATCTAGAGGAGAACCCCGGTGACTTCCCAAGCTATCATAATGTTTGGCTTCAATTTTGAGGACAAAAATTTAAGTGTTTCATCCTACCAATTTTATTAGTTAGGGCTTACATTCGTGTGAAACGATCACACAAATAGCCTGAAAGATGTGAGAATTTAGGTCGTGACAAACGACAACCTAGGAATCTCAAGACCAGTTAGGGCTTATATTGTATAACACAGTTATACAAAGGCCTAAAGATAAGGTGAGGATTTACGTTGCATAAGCAAACAACCTTGAAGTCATATGGCTTTTCTTTTTTAAGTCTAAGGAAGGAAGATTGGTTTAGCTGGAGAAGACAGGTTTTGCTATTGAAGATGGTCGTGCTGCCCATCTAAATCAGAGGGAGGTGGCTAGGTGCTCAAAACATCCAGAGGAATCCATCACAACAATTTAATGCAAATGTGTTTTGATTTGACAAGGATATCTTAAGTATGTGTATTTTTGGGAATAAGATCCCTTAATTTGGGGGACCCTTGGTCTATGGCTTAGTTTAGGTGGTTATATGGGTTTTGGCTCAGTCTTAGGGGTCAAATAATGGCTGAGGTGGAGTTAATTTGGTTGCTTTAAGGTGGTTGTAGTGTCCAAGTGGGTGCAAATGACCAAGTCTTGGGTTTGGTCTAAACTAGCCATGTCAATTAGCCCAAATAAATGTTTCATTTGGTGTAGATGATCATAATGAACAACTTTGGTGAAGGATGGAAGTGGTTTTGAGCTCAATTGAAGGGTTAATTTGAGGGGATTTTGAATTTTAATCAATTTCGTTATGTTGGGCTAGGCTTGGGTCTAGCTTGGGCTAGCCTTGGGCTACTTCCAAATTGATTTTTGTAAATGGTCCATAGGGACCCCATGAAGAGTTTTCAACATGAATTGGATGTCAATTTGGAGGTTAAGGCAATCAATTGGGTGAAATTTGGAGACTTAGCCATGTTGGGGCTAACTTTGGGAATTTTGGATTTAGGCCAAAATCAAATAAATTTGAGGCTTCACCAAGGCCAATTGATGGTTTATTTTGATGTGTAGGAATATTATAAAGATTTTGTAACATTAATTTGGGCCAATTCACTAGACTATGGGTTCAATTTGGTGTGATTAGGTAATGTGACCAAAATTGAGGGTTTGACCTATACCAGAAATTGGGTTCAAATTATGGGCCAATTAAGCTTGGATTTGGTCTATTTTGGCCATATAAAAAGTGAATTTGAGTAAAAAGTGAATTTGAGTTTAGAGTGAATTTGAGTTTAGGATTAAAATTGGGGTCAATTGAGATCCAATTGATGAACATTTGAGTTGAATTTGGGGAAATTTGGGCCTTTAAAGAGCAATTTGGGGGTTTTGATCAAAGATGGTCAAATTGGCCAAATTGGGTCATGTGGTAGTTGAGGAAAATGAAATTGATAATATTTGCGAGGTTTTGGGAATTTTTGGAAATTTTTGGAATCTTGGCTAAGGAAGGGGCATTTTGGTAATTTGGTCAATTTTGGTAATTTTGGGTAGTTTGGGGAATTTTGGGGGCAAAAGGCTAGGTTGGGCATCTTAGTAGAGTTGGAGTACCAACCGCCATTAATAAGCCATGGACCAATGGAAACCCCATTTTGGGTCCTCTATGTAGTGGTCTTAGCTAAACCCTAGCCTAGGGCTAATGGGTTTAGGGAACCACCTACAGGAGTCTCCAAAAAGTATCAAGGGACCAGAACCTAGTAATTCTGGGTTTAGGGTAGTGAGTGGTTGTGAGTGGAAATGATTGTAAGTGAGTGCCTTAGCCCTAGACCAACACCCAGGGTCAACCTTAAGGTCCAGCAGTCCTAAGGGTGACTCATCTTGAGTTCTCGCATAGTGACCACACCTACTAGGTGCTAGAGGTTAGGACCAATATGTGGAACTTCAAGTTGAGTAAAGAGGAGTGTAGAGTTTCTGATGGTGAGGGTTCCTTGTTCAGTTTTCTAAGAATAGTCAATAGAAAAGTCATATGGCTAGACCATAGGCTACTAAAGAGGAAAAACTAAACCTCAACCAAAAGTGAGGTCAACACTCCTCATAAGGGTCTCCTCCGACTTTAGAAAAATCAGGAAAGATCCCCTATGACAGAGGCTACGAATGAACCAAATAGCATGCCATGGTAAAATATTTGAATGCATGGGGAATCAAAAGATTTAAAACCATATTTAATTAATTAAAAATCACATAAGCATCAAATAAACTTCAAATCATTTCTACATTGTTTTCCTCTATTCACTGAGCACTAAGATATTTTTCTTTTATTTTTATGATTTTTCTATGCAAAGTTATGCATTTTTGAAGTTTAGGGAATTAAATAAATCCTAGAATATCCTATTTTTCTACTTAACCATGTCAACCTCGGTGGCGTCGAATGGGCCACACATCGAGCTCTGATTCATCGCATTTCACCTGGTTGGCTGTGCATTCACGGATTGAAGCGTCGTCTGACTCCATCTGATCCATCCATCCTCGAACCGCGCTATCCGAAGGCTAAGGGTCTTTGTCCCTGTCTGGTGTGCACCGAGAACCGTTCACCTTCTAACCCTAATTTCTTAGCTTAGACTCAACCAAATTGAATGCGGTTTGTTTCTAAAGATGCATCTAGCCTAGCAGAACACATCTATATGGCTAACATGCTATGAAATCAAGTAAATAAGCATGGAGAATTGATTTAAGCTCGGGAGATGGGGGAGATTCAATACCTTAGTCCAAGAAGTGAGGCCTCAATTGGATTGCTTCTAAACCTTCATGTGGACTTCGCGAAGTTCATCGAAGCACCGTTTTAAGCTCTCCTTGGGTCCAATTGTGAAAGTGATCGAACCTGATTTGAGTGTTGATCAAAGTCAGGGTTAGGGTGGTCTGGCGATAGAGCTTTGATGAGGAAACTTCCTCTCTCAGTGTAGGGATGGTGTGGGTGAGTTTAATTTAATTTTGGTGGAGTTTCAGAGAGTGTCCTGTTTCTGCCCTAGATTTTAAGTTCGAAATTAGAGTTGCACAGGGCAAATTAGGGCAAGAGGACAGTGGAGCTGAGCTTCTCTATAATTTGGGGGGAGTTTAGAATCAATTGGACAGAGTGTTAAGGTTGGTTTCGGCCTCCTCTCTAGTCATGGGGGATGGCTGCATAAATAGAGGAGCCATGGGGCTTCAATTGGGCTAGCCAGTGGGTTAGACCAACTGCTTAGGTGGAGGGAAGAAGGCCTCAAGCCTCCAATTGGATTGGGACAGCTTGGATGGGCTTAATTGGGTTTTTGACCATTTTTTTTCTTCTCGAGTTGGTGTTTTCTAGCAACCCAGGAGGTGGCAGGCCAAGGTTCAGTCACTTCTTGGCTCAGGGAGGTCAGGGGGTGTTTAATTATGATTTACTCCCATAGGCAAGCAATGATGGAAGAGAATGATTCCCATAGGCAAGCAATGATGGAAGAGATTTTGTGGTTAAGGCCTAAAAATGGGAATGAATACCTTAATTTGGGGACCTATCGGTCCATAGCTTGCTTGAGTGGGCCAAAGGGGTTTAGCTTAGTCAATAGAGTGTGCTTAGTGGTTGTGGAGTCATCAATTTGGTGGCTTTAAGATGGCTAGGTCAATTTTGGTGCATGGGTTCAATTTGGGTCCAAATGACCAAAGGTTGGGTTTGGGTTAGGTTAACCATGACTTTAAGCCCAATTGATTGATCAACATTGTGTATATTATTGTTATGAATATTTTTGACGAAGTATGGAAATAATTTTGAGTTCAATTGGAAGCTCAATTTGAAGGATTTTGGGATCTTGGTCAATTTGGGCATGTTGGGCTAGACTTGGGTCTAGATTGAGCTAAGATTTTGTGAGGTTCAAATTGATTGTTGAAAATGGTCTATAGGAATGTCATGAAGAGTTTTCAACATAAATTGGATGCCAATTTTGGTATTAAAGCATTAAATTTGGTGGATTTTGGGGACAGCCAATTTTTGGAAAACTTGGGGATTTTTGGATTTAGGTTGAAATTAAATGAAATTGAGGCTTCACCAAGGCCAATTGAAGGTTAGGTTTGGCATTTAGGAGTGTTATAAAAGATTTAGGATCCAAATTGGGGCAAATTAAGTAGGCTATGGGGTTCGATTTGGTGGGATTAAGTCATAGGGCAAAAATTGAGGGTCTGACTTAGATCAAAATTGGGCTCAAATCATGGGCTAATTAAGCTTAGGTTTGGTTTATTTTGGTCATATGACATGTGAATTTGAGTTTTATAATTGAAATTGAGGAAAATATGGGCCAAATTGTGGACATTTGAGGTGAATTTGGGAAAGTTGGGTCTTTAAAGGCAATTTGGGGGTTTTGGTAAAAATTGTCAAATTGGTCAAATTGGGTTCATCAAATTGGTCAAATTTCAAATTGGTCAAATTGGGTCCAATTGAGGAGTCCAAATGGTTTTTAGAAACATTTGAAGTGATTTTAGAGGTTTTGGGAAGGTTTGGGGTGCCAAGGGTATTTTTGTAATTTTGGCAAATTTTGGGGTATTTTGGTAATTTTGGAGATAAATTTGGCATTTTTGGGTAGGTTTGGATAATTTGAGTATTTTGAAATGGTTTGAAATGATTTTTGAACAAATTTGGGTATTTTTGGTGAATTTGAGAATTTTGGCCAAATTTAGGTTTTCAAGGGCATTCAGGTAATTTGGGTGGATTTGGGGGCAAAATGCCAAGTTGGATATTTTGGTAGAATTGGGGTATCAGCCACCCTATATGAGCTATGGACCAATGGAATCCCCATTTGGGTCCTCTTTGTACTGGTCTTAGCCAAACCCTAGCCTAGGGCCAGTGGGTTTAGGGGACCATTTACATGAGTTTCCCAAAATATCAAGGGATCAAAGTCAAGAAATTTTGGGTTTAGGGTTGTGAGTGATTGTGGGTGAGAGTGAGTGTAAGTGAGTGAACTAGCTACAGAACAACACCCGAGATCAACCCTAAGGTCAGGCAGTCTTAGGGGGACTCTCCTTGAGCTCCCTCATAGTGACCCCACCTACTAAGTGCTAGAGGTTAGGACCAATATGTAGAGCTTCAAGTTGAGCAAAGAAGGGGTAGAATTTCTAATGGTGGGGGTTCCTTTTCTAGTTTTCTAGGAACAATGAACAGGAAAGTCCTATTTCTAGACCTTAGGCTACTAAAGAGGAAAACTAAACCTCAACCAAAAGTGAGGTCAACATGTATTTAGATTGGCAAGTACCCATTATTGTTGGGCCATTAAAATTTGTTTGTATGGTTCTCTTCTAAACAGGCGACTAACTGTCCTCCATCCTATGGGTCTTTTACAGGTATAGTAAGTAATAAAATAGTAATGGTTCATGTGTAAATAAATAAATATATATAGTAAAGTGAAGTAAAAAAGAAAGTGGTAGTACGTACCTGTTGCCTTTGACGCCATTGCTAAAGTGTTAGAATTACAGGCAGAGCATGCAAGTATTACAAAAAGTTAAACAGACACAAAAGACAGGAACATATGTGTATATAAAAATTCAAGTGGCACATATTATGAAAGATTGAAGCTGGGAATAAGAATTTATGTTAGGGGTGGGCTCAGAATCTGAATCGAAGCCTTGACAATTCTCAAGAACTACTATAGACAACTAACAACATCACATATATGGGACCCAACATAAGTTAAAAGGCTACCAACAAGGCAATCAATGGAGGGTAACCCTCATCGCAATCTATGTGACTAACACATGAACTTGCCAAATTTAATGCTAAAAAAATCTTAATTTGTCATACATCTAAGTAATTTAAGCCTTTTCATTTAGCAAAAAATATATATAAGTTTTATCGAAAAGATGTTATATTATCTGTCCACACATTTTTGTAAATTAGACAGTTCATGAGTCAGACACACCGTTAGGCTAGAGCCACTAGCAACTCATGAGAGTAGGGGTAACTTCTCACCAAATGTTGTAGGATAGTAAAGTCAGTTATGTACTCTCATGGAGTCATTTAGTTTAGGCGATAAAACATTATTACACTATCCCGCATACTTAGATTCCTTTTTCATCACTGACCATATCCCCGTCACTTCCCATTTATAAATTATCTTGATGATCTATATGTGGTCATATTTTAAATATCCCCAGTTTCCAAAACGGTTTGAGTGTAATGTTCTAACTCACACCCCATAGAAATATGTATTACTGTAGGTTCAATTGTAACAGGATACTTCTTATTAAGATACTTTAATTTGAAGGGCCTTGAATCATGTCTTGGTGGGATCTTATGAACTTCATTCTTTCTTTTGATTTTAGTTATTGCTATATTTTTAGAATGATTTTCCTCAACAAATTATATTAGTCCCAAATTTCCTATGGAATATCCAAAATCTTATAAAGGTATTCAGAACGTAACTCTAAAACACCTTTAAGACCTCTTATAACACCCCTAGTTCATTTGGTATTTTTATGCTATTGAGATGATCAACTCACTTGAATTAGGAATATTACATTTTTTAAATGGTGCTTAGTGTTTTATGTTATAATTCACCCATGAGAAAGAACATTGGTCAATTCTTGATATGATAGTAAGGGTCATATGGACAAGATCCTTGTTGACCTAATTTTTGGTTGAGGTTTAGTTTTTCCTCTTTAGTAGCCTAAGGTCTAGCCATAGGACTTTCCTATTGACTATTCCGTGAAAACTATTAAAAAACCCTCACCATTAGAAATGCTAAACTCCTCTTTACTCAACTTGAAGCTCTATATATTTGTCCTAACCTCTAGCACTTAGTAGGTGTGGTCATTATGAGGAAGCTCAAGGAGAGTTCCCATAGGAATGTTTGACCTTATGGTTGACCCTGTGTTGGTCTAGAGCTAAGGCACTCACTATAATCACCTCACTCACAATCACTCACAAATACAAACCCAAAACTTCTTGACTTTAATCCTTTAAAGGATACTCATGTAG
>NW_018165244.1:56846-93738 GCF_001263595.1 Phalaenopsis equestris
AGTCCATTCCTTTAGTCCATGGCTTATTTGTGATGGTTGGTAGCTCAACTCTACCAAAATACGCATCTTGGCCTTTTACCCCTAAAACACCCCCAAATTACCAAGATACCCCTACATAGCCCAAAATTCCAAAAATTCCAAAAATCCCCAGAAAATTTCAATAAATATCAAATATTCTCAATTTCATTTTTCTCAACTACCACATGACCCAATTTGGCCAATTTGACCATCTTTAACCAAAACCCCCGAATTTACCATTGAGGGCCCAAATTCAACTCAAATGTCCATCAATTTGACCTCAGTTGGCCCCAATTCCAATCCTAAACTCAAATTAACTTTTGAGATGTCCAAGATAAACCAAATCCAAGCTTAATTGACCAATGATTTGAGCTCAATTTTGATTTAGATCAAAACCTCAATTTTGACCATATGACCTAATCTCAGCAAATTGAACTGCAAATTGCTCATCAAATTGAACTCATAGCCTAGTCAATTGTCCCAAATTAATGTTTCTAAATCTGTATAGCATTCCTACACATCAAAATCAGCCATCAATTGGCCTTGGTGAAGCCTCAAATCCATTTGATTTTGATCTAAATTCAAAATTCCCAAATTTAGCCCCAAATTAGCTAAGTCCCCAAATTTCACCCAATTGTTTGCCTTAACCCCAAAATTGGTATCCAATTCATGTTGAAGACTCATCATAGGGTCCCTATTGACCATTTACAATAATCAATTTAGACTTAGCCCAAGGCTAACCCAAGCTAAGCCTAGCCCAACATGACAAAATTGACTAAAATTCAAAATTCCCTCAAATATACCCTTCAATTGAGCTCAAAACCACTTCCATTCTTCACCAAAGTTGTTCCTTATGATCATCTACAACAAATGCAACATTTATTGGGGCCAATTGACATGGCTAGCCTAGAACAAAACCAAGATTTGGTCATTTGCACCCACTTGGACCCATGCACTAAATCTGACCTAACCACCCTAAAGTCACCAAATTAACTCCATCACAACCATTAGTTGGACTTAGTGACCAGTCCAAACACCATGAAACCACCTAAATCAAGCCATTGAACAAAGGTTCGCCAAATCAAGGGATATTATTTCCAAAAGTGCATGTGCTTAAGATGTCCTTACCAAAATTAGGTATTATTGCACTAAATTGCTGTGACACATTCCCCTGGGTTCCCTGAGCTCCTAGCCACCTCCCCCTGGCCGGGCGACCAGCCTAGTGGCCGGAAAAGCTCAAAATTGAGAGCCACCGCCATGGGACTTCACCCAAGTCAAGCCTAGAGGCCAACTCAGCCAAATTGAGTTGTAGAGCTCCTCTGCCCTCCACCTAAGCTCCACAATGCACCCAAACTTATGCCCTGATAGCCTCCCCATGGCCATTTTTATAAAAACTCACCTCCATGGCCATGGGAGGTGTGCTCAAATTCCCTTAGAGAGGCCTCTCCAAACTTCCCACAGAGCTTCTCTAAGATCCCCTCAGTGCATTCCAACCAATTTCTCCAACCAATTCTCATTGTCGGAGCTCAATTTTGAGCTTGGAACCTTGCCGGAAACCAAAACCAAAGCCAAAACTAAAATTAACCAAGATAAAATCCACCGCCACAATATTCAAAATATAAAACAATTAAAATTTTAATCACAAACATCACACAAAACTACAACTTCAACTAAATTACGACGTCTCTATGGGATGATCGGGAATCCCTCGGAGGAGGTCACCTACGGTTGCTAACGAGACTTCCCATGGTCTAAATGAAATTATGGAACTCATTAAGTTGAGTTTAGTAAGTTCATTTGGACTAAGTGAATCCAATAGAAAATTATGGTGCAGGAACGAGGGAACCGTAGGATCCTAACCGGTGTCGCTCTAATCAAGTTTAATATGCCCCTATAAAATTTAAAGAACTTCAACCATAGGGCCACCTGATTTGACATTATAACTTGACACACTGGAAAACTCAAACTCGTCGCGGCAGGAGCTTGGAGCTAGCATGGTGGGCAGCACGGTCATCTTCAACAGCAAAACCTGTCTTCCCCAGCTAAATCAATCTTCCTTCCTTAGACTTAAACAACAAAGCCATAAGACTTCAAGGTTGCTTTCTTATGCAACGTAAATCCTCACCTTATCTTTAGGGTTTTATACAGCCTTGCTATACAACATAAGCCCTAACTCTTCTTTGGATTCCAAAGTTGTCATCTATTACGACCTAAATCCTCACATCTTTCGGGATATTTGTGTGATTGTCTCAGACGAATGTAAGCACTAACTAATAAAATTGGCAGGATGAAACACCTAAATATCTCTCCTAAAAATTGAAGCCAAACATTAGGATAGCTTGGGAAGTCACCGAGGTTCTCCTCTGGAGCCATGACATCCCCTAGTTTTTCCTCCTTTGGACTAAACAACAGAATGTTCCAAATTTGAATCAATCCCCTTGCACACCTCTACGTCTGTTCTCATTGAAGAGTCCTACCCTTTGAAACTCCTTGAAGATAATATTTCCTAATTTTTATCAAAAGTCTTCTTAGGTGACTTTGGTCATTTGCGTTGTAATTAACTATAGGGGCTTGCCCTTATAGGAAGCATGTCTGAACACAGCTTAATATAAACCTTATTTAATTCTTTATTTAATTCTTTCCTTATTTAATTCTTTGTATTAAATAGGGGAACTTGTTGGTAAATAAAAAAGTTTCGCAGAACAAACGGACGTTAGTATTCCTTAGTTTATTTGATCGAGTCTCATCCTCAAGTCTTATGATTGTCCTTCGAGATAGATATAGGATTTGAGGTATAGTGCTCTTTCATTTAAACTATGTAAAATATGGGGTCAGTTTGATTTCATATTTTTATAAAGTATATGTAAATTAAAACGTCCTAAACGTCCTTCCGAAGCGGGCGACGTGATTTCAATTCCAGTGACCGACAGCTTCTAAAGTTCCCTCTTCTCCCTCTACCTAGGGGCTAACAACTCGTATCAAAACCTAAAATGGTAAATCAAAGTAGGGGCTTTAGCCTATCACTCTAAAGTCCTCTAATTCTACACCCTTGAAAATATATTTCCCTATTTATTTGCACTCAAACCCATGAACTACATTCTCATTCATGAAATCAATATGTGATTCCAATCATTTGTTGACTGAGACAATACCATCTCAAATCTTACATGTTCTCACAGCAGCTTTTAACATCTTAATTGGTCGAATCAAGACGTAAATGAAATGCAAGGTCTTGAATCATCATAACTTCTTCAAACATTGAAGACTAATACTTCACACAACTTCCTTTAAACATTTAATCACTTATCATTTTAAGGAAAAAGGTAAAGAAAACTATTCAGAATTCATAGAGAAAACACAACGACACGTAAGTTTAAAAGTAGAAATTAAGCACAAAAACAAGAAATCTAAATTACAAATCAAGTTTAGACACAAAGATAAACACTTATCTAAAATTCCCTCCACCAAATGTTTTGAAGTTTCTTTGAATTCTCTTCCTTCTCTCACAATACAAACTAATTCTCAAAATAAAATAAAATAAATTAAAGGTGGTCGGCGATTGGCGGCGGCAGCGACAGTGGTAAACTTTGGTGGATGGTTGATGGCCCCATCTCTTTGAAAATCTAAATCTTTTCTTATAAAAATCCCGAGGGGTGCCTTGGTGTCTCTTCAAAAAGGTATCTCCATTCAATGAATCCTCTAGAAGTTGCCTCTACATAAACCAATTGAATGAATTTTCATGCTCACGGGCTATTTTCCACGTTTTTATCAAGGGTTGCTTCAAACACCTCTTCAAAGTTCCACTCCAATTAAATATTTCTTCAAGTAACAAACTTTGGCGCTTAAGCGTGAGGTACTTGGCGCTTAGGCGCTAATCATCTGGCTCTTAGGCACCCCAATTCTTTTTTGCACATTTCTTCATTTTTACTCAAAATTTGAGCCTTTTTCACTCTTTTTAGTATTTTCATCCATTTGATTGTACCTACAAGAAAAATACACAAATATCTTTCTTTAAAGTGCAATATCTCAAAAAATAAGTATAAAAATGTGTATAAAAATATTATATATTTTTGGTGTATCAACACTCTTGCCCTTCCATTGAGTATGAGCTTGTAGTATCTAAAGATGTTCAATTATCATTTACATTGTCATATGAAACTGTTCCTCAAGTGATCTTAAACTAATCCTAATTCACTTTCAATCACTTAAAACTTAAAGGTGAATTTCTAATTCTGTAAAAGTATTATAAACGGTGCTTAATCTTAATTAAAAGATTGAACTTTGTCTAACCATTAGCTAGGGTTCTAATCAGTGAATCATCAATTCTCTAATTCATACCTCTCACTCTTTGATCATCCAAAATTTCCTTTTTATCATCATATACCTAAAAATTCAAATAATTACCATCTTCCCATTTTCTAGAAAATCCCATGAACAAGTTGCTACCTTGATTACCCTTTGTGATTCAATCACTTTAGTTATCTTATCATCACAATTTTTATCCTATTTCCCTTTGACCCAAACTACAAAAAACTTATTAAATTAGTGTTAGAGTGTAAGACCCTAAGATTACCATTAGGCCTATTGGGTTATGCTCCCATAACTCTCACATTTTTTCCTTAATGATCTTTAGACCCATAGGGTTAAACCTAATAAGGTTTCAACCCGGGATGAAGTTCAAATCATTTTAGCTAATAATCTATTTTCTATTTTGTTTGGTTATAGTGACCATGTCTCATCCCAAATTGCTAAGAGGCACTCCCATCCTAAGAACTCTAGTCATCTAAAGCCTGCAGTTGATATTTTTATTACTGCTGTTGATCTCCTAACCATGAAGATTGTAGGAGATATCTCTTCTTTATGAGAAAAAGTATGTTACTAAAGGAAAGTTCTTCACCCAACTTGTTGAAACATCTATCGGCACTAAAAATTTGAGGAGATGCCCCTTAGAAGCTGTCGGTCGCCGGAATCAAAATCTCATCGCCCGCTTTAGAAAGACATTTTTAATTTACGTATATATTTAAGTTTATAAAAATAGGAAATCAAATTGATCCCATATCTTTCATAGTTTAAGTGAATGAGCACTACACCTGAAGCTATGTATCTATCCCGAAAGATAAACAGATAAACACCCGAAAGATAAACACAAGATTTGTGGGTGAGGCTCGATCAAATAAACTAGGAAATATATGACAATCATTTGGTCTATGAAAACCATTTTTTTATAAGCCGACAAGTTCTCCTATTTAATATGAAAAATTAAATAGGGTTTATATTAAGCTAGGTTCAAAAAAGCTCTTCCTATGGCTATAAGGGCAAGCCCCTATAGTTAATTACATCTTAAATGACCAAAGTCATTCAAGAAAACTCTCGATAAAAATCAGGGGATATTAAAAAAGACAAGTTAGTACATGCATTCATCCTTCTCCTAAGCCGAAAAAAAAAGACAAGCAGACATATATGTGTGAAATGGGAATAACTTAAATTTGGAACATTTATTGTAGAATTCAAAGGAGGAGAGACTAGGGGACGTCATAGATCCAGAGGAGAACCTCGATGAATTCCTAAGATACCCTATGGTTTGGCTTTAGTTTTGGAGATAAATTATTTAAATGTTTCATCCTACTAATTTTTATACTAATTTTTATTTATTTAGGGCTTACATTCATGTGAAATGATCACACAAACAACTTGGAAGATGTGAGAATTCATGTCATGACAAACGACAACCTCAGAATCCTAAAGTGAGTTAGGGTTTATATTATATAGCGAAGCTATAAAAATTCCTATATAGGAGTTGAGGATTTATGTCACACTAGGCGGACATCCTCGAAGTCCCATAGCTTGGTTGTTTAATTTTAAAGAAAGGATGGTTTAGCTGGTGTATACATGTTTAGCTGTTCAAGATGGTTGTGCTACCCACGATGCTAGCTCCAAGCTTCTCGTCGTGATGAGTTTAAGTTTTCTAATGTGTCAAGTCATGATGTCAAATCAAATTTTCCTAAGGGTCATGATTATTTAAATATTATGGGGCATGTTAAAGTTGATTAGAGCAACACCGGTTATGATCCTACGATTCCCTCGTTCTGACACCACTATTCTCTTTCAGATTCACTTAGTCTAAATGAATTTACTAAAATCAACTCAATGAAATTCATACTTTCATTTAGAATGTGGGAAATCTCGTTAGAAACCATAGGATACCTCCTCCGAGAGATTCCCGATCATCCGATAGAGACATCTGAATTTAGTTGCAGTTTTTGTTTTTTGATATTTGTGATTAAATTTTGAGTTGTCTTATATTTTGAATGTTGTGGCAATAAATTTTATCTTGCTTGATTTGTTTTTTATTTTGTGGCTATCCTAGCTGTTTTGGTTTTCATGCAGGGTGGCGTTGTTATTTAACATGCAAGTTTGAAGCAAGAAGTACAGAAAGGTCAACACAATAATTTAAAAGGCATACATGTCTATTCTTCTTGTTACTTCACCTGAAAGGTTAGTACTTGCAAGAGATGTATATAATTTTGCAAAGAATTTAAATTGCAGAAGTGGATGAAGGTATAGCTATCCAAACCCAATGTATGATTCTATTGAGCCTCTGAAGTTCTTAGTGGATGATTCTAGAACAAAATATGGCAAGTTCAACCTGTCCTTCAAAATATCCCTGTCCTTCAAAATATCCATCCTTCAAAATATCCAAAATATTTTAAAGTACTTGGAGTTTGACCCTGAAGTACTTTGAAGATCTCTTGAATTATTTTGAGTTCATTTCTGAACTTATAATATTATTCTATTAATAATCCGAGTTTAGAGTGTGACTACCCAGTTGTCCAGTAAAACTTGATAATTCAATTATCCTAAGGATAGGATACTTTAATCAATTTGACACTTTACTTAAGAGTTATATGGATTAATGCCCCTGAGGCAAGCTCAAGTCATTAAAGATTTGGTGCTCATCACAAATGGGTTTGGAGTGCTTAAGAGGTTTTAGTCCCCAACATATTATCTTCTAGATCCAATCAATTGACTTTAGACATTGAGCCTAGGTCACTACCAAGCCCTTAACAATCATAATGAGGGAAATTGAAAGATCACATCATCATCAATTTTAGGCTTAAGATAAGTAAATCATCATCTTCCTAGTTTAAGCCCACCACTTAAGAATCATTTGATCTTAATTGATTTCCAAGTCATGAAGATTAGGGAAATTGTGATGTTGTTGATATTGTGAAGAGGTGGTAAGTTGGTTTCTACCTTTAACCCATTGCGTATTTCAATCATTCAGACATAGTGGCTTATTTATTAAGTATTAAAGTTACCCATCCCCAATGGTTAATCCTAAATTTTGATTAAAACGCCAAAGCCTAAAATTACTATCCTGCCTTTGGGCTCTTCATCTTATAATTCTTCAAGCAAAATTCAAATGGCCATGAAAATCTTTGAGTACCCCATCCATGGATTAATTAAAATATCTGGGAGAAGAGTATGATTTTCAAAATTTGATTTAATTTAAAATAATTATTTTAACCAAAAAATGGGATTTTTCAATGTTAATTTATTTAATTGAAAAAAATGAAGTTTTAATTTATGGGAAAATTATTGGAGGTTTGCCTAGGCCAGCAGAATACTTAAACAAAATTTTATGATTTCTTTGAATAACATTGTAATTATTATAATTATTTAAATGTCATTTTTAATGATTATTTAAATACAAAAATATGTTTTAATCTTCAAAATTCACTTTTAAATTTTTTATTAAACCCTCCTAAGTCCAAAAAACTCAGAGGAACACATTTTTTATATTTTTATGATTTATTTTGAATTTATTGTAATTATTTTAATGGAAAATAAGATAAATACATTTTAGGTCTTTATAAATTTATTTTTAAATTAGAAAAATCAGGAAAAATATTTTAAGAGGTCCCAAGTGATCAGGGAACAACTGTACATATTTTGAACTATTTTTTGTATTTTTGAAAATTTAGATTATTTTAATTATTTTTTATTCAATATATACTTTAAAAATAAAATATTTTCACAAAAATATATTTTATTCTTATTAAATGCCCCTGATCACAAGGAACTCAACAAACTATTTTTCATAATTTTCCCAAGCTTATTTAAATTAATATAATTTATTTTGTGCAAAAATACTATTTTTACTTACAAAATTCACTTTAATGTGAATCCGCTTTAATGGCCACATCAACTTAAATTAAATTTAAAATTTTTACGGTCAATTGAAATGATTTTTTATAAACAATGTGAAATTGATTTTTCAATTTTTGATTTATATTTAATTTAAATAAATTAATATATGGTTAAAATATTTAATTAATAACATAATGAAACAAAATTATTCAAACCATCACAATATTTTTCCTAAGCTCATCTGACCGTAGGAAGCCTAAAAAAATGATCCCGTAATTTTTTGAAAAATATTTTAATTTATACGATTAAATAAAGTTAAAATAGCTACTTAGGCTTAAAAATTAGGGTTAGAAGCACAGAGGTGCTCTCTGACCTTAGGAGAATCAGAGGAGCTGCCCTCTATCATGTGGAATCAACCCTAAAATTTCAAGCCATGGTGATTATTATTTAATCATAATGAATTAAAATACGTTAGAGAGTATTTAATTAACAAAAAATAATATATTTAGCAAATAATTTTTAGTTTTAGTCCACATTATTCTCCTCTGTTCACTGAGCAAGAGGGTATTTTTCTTTTATTTTTATGATTTGTTTAGAAAAAGATATAGATTTTTGAAGTTCAGGCATTAAAATAAATTTAGAAAATACATATATTTCTACTTAAACACGCAGTGCCACCTCATCCTATGACGGTTCTGAGCTCACACGCGTCGCTCTGCCATTCGACGCTGCCATCCATCTCAGCTACCATGCGGCCCCAATTTTCGCTCCATTTGTTCATCTAATACGATCTCAGCCGTCCATGGAATAAACACGTGATCGGACGACAACCGTTCATCATCCCGAAGAGACTTTGCCCGAGAACTGTTTACACAAAAACCTTAAGATCTTAGACTAGACTCAACCAAATCACATGGGATTTGTTTCTAAGCCTTCATCTACTCAAGACGCATCTATCCATATGGTTTATCAAGCATGAAATCAAGCCATTAAGTATGGAGAAATAAAATAGGCTCTGATTAGGGTACCTTTGTCTAATAGGAGAGGCCTCAATCAGATGGTTGTGACATCTTCTAATGGACCCAACAAACCTCCAAATGAAGTCCTAAGTCTTGGTGAATTGCCTAGGTATGATTTTGATCAAAGTGGATGTTGATCAAACTCAATTTTAGGTTTTGGTTTAGAGCTATGTTAGAGGTTGTTTGAGAGGGAGCTTTTGTGTGGAATCAACTTCTCTCATTGTGGGGATGGTGTGTGCATAGTTAATTAAAGTTAGGTGGACTATGGAGGTGTGGAGAAGAATGTTCTGGTTTCGGTCTGATTTTGAGCTCAAAATTGAACTCTCACATAGGGAACTAAAGGGGGAAGACGGTTGGCTTGAGCTTACGAATGCTTGGAGAGTCTCTGGTGAGATTTTGGCAGAGTTTCCCTTAGGATTTTGGTTGGCTCCTCTTTGTCCATGGAGGGGGATGATTAAATAGAAAGGCTTGAGCTGACCACCAGGGTCAATTGGTGGGTGTAAATTGATGCTTAGGTGGAGGAGTGAAGAGCTCTAGTGACCAATCAGACTTGGGTTGCTCAGTTGAGTTTAGTTTTGAGTTGTGCCAATGAGGGCTCCTTTGGGTGGCTGTTTCCGGCGGCTGAGGAGGTTGTTGGCCAGATTTTCATCACTTCTTGGCTCAGGGAGGTCAAGGGAGAGTTAATTATGATTTACTCCCAATGGAAAGTGATGGTGGCAAAGTATTTTCAAATAAGACCCAAATATGGTTAAAATCCCTTAAATTAAGGGACCATTGGTCCATAGCTCACCTAGGTGGTATAAGTGGGTTTAGACTAGTCAATAGGGTCAAAATTGTGGTTGCGGTAACATTAATTTGGTGACTTTGGCATGACTAAGTCAATTTTGATAAAGGAGATCAATTTGGGTCAAAATGGCTAGAAGTTGGGTTTGGGTTAGGCTAGACATGACATACTAGCCATGACATTGAGCCCAATTTATTAATCAATTTGGTGTAGATGATTGTCATGAAGAGTTTTGAAAATATTTGGAGTGATTTGAATTAATTTGGAGGTTGAATTTGGAGGATTTTAGCATTTGGTCAATTTTGAGGGTGTTGGGTTAGACTTGGGCTTAGGTTGGGCTAAAGTTGGGTTAAGTCAAAATTGATGGTTGAAAATGGTATAGGGGAATATCATGAAGAGTTCTCAACATCAATTGTGTGACAATTTTGGGGTTTGGGCATTCAATTTGGTGGAATTTGGGCACATGACCAAATTGGGGCAAATTTGGGGATTTTAGTCCAACTTGATTTTAGCTGAAATTAAGGCTTAACCAAGGCCAATTGAAGGCTCGATTTAGTGTGTGGGAATGTTTAAAAGATTTTATAATGCACAAATGGGGCAATTGGAAAGATTTGGGGGTTTAATTGAATGGGATTGGGTCATATGGTTAAAATTAAAGGTTTTGGTTTGGATCAAATTTGAGCTCAAAGCATGTGCCAATTAAGCATGGATTTGGTTTGAAATGATAATAGGCATGATGAATTTGTGTTTGGAATTGAAATTGGGGAAGATTGGGGTCGGGGAAGATTGGGGTCAAATTGATTTGAAATTGGGGAAGATTGGGGTCAAATTGATGGATATTTGAGGTGAATTTGGGGAAATTGGGCTCTTAAGGGCAATTTGAGGCTTTTGGTCAAAATAGGTCAAATTGGCAAAATTTTGTTCAATGGTAGGGTTCAAATTGGTTTTGGTTACATTTGAGATGATTTTAGAGGTTTTGGGAAATATTGGGCCACCAAGGATTTTTTTGTATTTTTGGTTGAGAATTTTGAAATTGTTTGAAATGATTTTTGAACAAATTTGGGTATTTTGGGTGAAATTGAGAATTTTGGTCAAATTTAGGGTTTGTGGGTGTTTAGGTAATTTGGATAGATTTGGGGGGCAAAATGACAACTTGGATATTTTGGTAAAATCAGGGTGTCAACCACTATATGTGAGCCATAAACCAATGGAATCCCCATTTGGGTCCTCTATGTACTGGTTTTAGCTAAACCCCAGCCTAGGGTTAGTGGGTCTTAGCTAAACCCCTGCGGTGTCGTACCCCTGGGATGCACTGCTTGGCGAGGTCAGCTCCATTTCCTTTGAGAATCATTACTAAACCTATCGGCATTGGAATCTCAATAGATCCCCTGAACTTTGTAGGGCCAATAACATCAATTTCTTTTTCAAATAGTATATTGCTCTTACTCATGAAGCACACTGTGCAGAAAGGCCTCACAAAATCATGATGATCTATGTGCGGGTGGATGTAATCTCCCACATCGTAGAAATTGACGGTACAACTGTTTGGAATGCAATCAGCTGGAAGTATGCTCCATCTAACCATTCTCTTGATTATCCACTTTTTCTCGTAGGACATGGGGTCCACCTCATCATTTCTTAAGATGTCTGGGGATTCCCTTGTCTATCCTTGATAAAATTATAACAGCATCTGCATTGGATGGTTATACTGCCTTTTCCTCTCATCCACTTTTGTGGCTCAGAATAAGTTCTTTCCATCTGCAGGCCAGTCCGACCCCAGTCTCTTAAATCAAATATGTGGTCTAGGATTCTTCTTTCATCACTTTCAGAGAAGACTCCTCTGCATATCTCTAGGCTTTCTAAAATGTTTACAATATTTCCTCAGATTTCTTCATAAAATTTAAATTCTCTCCTTTTTACTTTGTTTATCCTTTCCAATTATGCTATGGGGATCCTTTGAGATTGTTGAGGTGGATCTATCATCTCCACATCTCTAGTATACCATGTCTGACTCGGCTCCATAGGTAATGGAATGTAAGACTTGGTATCCGAGTAAGCTGTCTCCTGGCGACCTGTGTCGACAGCTACGAATTCTTCAAATGAACTGTAGTGGTCTAATTGTAGAATATTGCACGTCAGGCACTCCACGAATGCCCCTCCTATTGATGACTTAATAGGAACTTCGACGTTGCACATTGGGCAACCCTTGTAAAATTCCTTCGGTACTTCAGATTGTTCTTGCTTTGTAGGGAATTCAGGCTCATCCTTCGTAGAGGGCAAACTGGTGGAAGTCTCCCTCTTGCAAGGGTCGTAGATTTACCCTTAGGAATCTAGGTAAGTAAATTTTCCGCCTCTTCCAAGCGTCTTTTTTCTTCACGTAGAAAAGCTATGTGTCTGCGACGACTGGCATTTCAATGCTGAGTTCTTTTAAAGGTGGATCTGGCAGTCTTCCTTCATCAGTGTTGACTAAGTTTCCAGTTGGTGTGGTTATCATGGATGGCAAACGGCTAGTTCCCTCCATCAGATTCTGTTATGGTACCACTTTCTTCCTCTTCAGAGAGGAATCTTCTTTTGCACCGATTCTCAAAAGTGATGGTAACCCTTCCTTTTCTTGTCAGCTAACTATGTCCATCAAGGGACCCTCATAGTAGGGACCCTCATAGTTAAGGACCCTCATAGTTAACATTGACTTGACCAAAGACCAGGTCAAAATCTATGATGTTACCCCGAAGGGGCCTTTCCTCATTGAGTGCGAGATTGAAGCCGTCCTTGAAGGCAAAAATCAGCTTCTGTCCTGACATTTTTTCTGCAGATGACAAGAAAAAACATCAGTGCACTGAAATTTAGTGAGAACATGAACATAACAAAACATTTATCAGATAAAATTTTAATTTGTGAAGGCAAAAAAGTTTTTTTTTATCATTATCTTATTTAATTTTAATGAGATGTTAAAATTAAGAAAAACAAAAGAGGAAAAGAATGAAGTGAGCAACTTAAAAAGTTTTCATTTTATTGAGATTAATCTTATTACAAAATTTTGAAACCAGTCACAGACGCTTGACCAAATAAGTAAACCCAAAACAATCCATATCTCAAAATCTCATTCTAAACAGTATCACGTGGCATAATATGTTTTGAAATATCTTCCATTGATCAACAACATAGGTCTTTCTCCTCAGAAATCCACCAGTTGGTAGGCTCCTCCTAAATAGACTCTTTCTACGATAAATGGTCCCTCCCAAGTCGGTTAAAAATTTTCACCTACCTTATGGCGTGCAAGAATAGGCCCCTTGAGAGCAAGAACGAGGTCACCAACTTTGAACGTCCTCGGGCGGACCAATTTTTCATGAGCTTGTACCATCCTTGCTTGGTAAATTTCTAAATTATGTTCGCTTCTAGTTGCTTTCCCTCAAGACTCTCTAATTCTTTAAGTCTGAGCTTCGAACTTTCTTCTGTTGTAAGCTAGTTGGCAACAACAACTTTGAGAGATGGTGTCTGGACTTCTAATGACAATATGACCTCAGACTCGAACACGAGCGCATAGCGGGTACATTGAGTCGGAGTTCTGAACGTTGTCCGATAGTACCACAAAGCTTCTAATTTTCTATGCCAATCTCTTTTGTTTTCATCCAATGTCTTTTTTAAAATTTGTACCAGTGTTTTGTTGAAGGCCTCTGCCAGGCCATTTGCCTAAGGATAGTAGATCGTAGAGTATCTTCAGTGTATCACATGTCTTTTGACGAAGTTGTTGATTTTGGTGCTTTTAAAGGCTGTCCCATTGTCAAAAATTACTCTGCGCTGTACACCGAAATGATAAACTATCTAACTTTTGAAGAATTGAAGGACATGATGTGCTGTAACCTCTCGTAATGGCACTGCCTCTACCCATTTGGAAAAGTAATCTGTATAAGAAGTAATCTGTAGCGACAAGAATGAATCTATTTCTTTTAGAGGATGGAGGGTCTATTGCACCTATTATGTTTGTGCCCCAACACTTGAATGACCATGAGGCAATAATTGGGTGTAGCACATTCAGAAGTTGGTGTAAGACCACACCATGCACTTGACACTAGTGATACTTTCTAGCTATATCCATGCAATTGGACATCATTGCTGGCCAATAATATACCAGTCTCTTGATCTTCATTTTCATCTTTGACCATCTTTGCTTTGACCCTAACTGGTGAGCACCACACAATTGAACATGTACTACTTTGACAATATTATGCTTCTGCTTTGCTTAGACATTGTAGCCACATCTGATTAAATGATCTTCTATAAAGAATATTTCCCACTAGAGCATATGACATAGCTATTCTTGTGATGTGACATGCCTCACACTTGTCCTCTGACAGCTTTCCAGTCTGCAAATATTCTATTAATTGCTTACGCCATGCTTACGCCAATCTTCATTGATATCATTGATATCGACAACCGTAATCATCATTCCTTCTACTTTTTCGAGCGTGTGTAGATTCTCAAGGTAAATTTGAGACAAAACTCGCCATCCTTGTACTATAATGTCAATGGAATCCTCCAGAGGACACGCCAGTTTTGTAGCAATTTTTGCTAGAGCGTCGGCATAGGAATTATCTCCCTGAAGATTCCGGTAAAGAGTCGCACTAAGAAACTATTCAAGTAGCTTCATTGCATACTGATGGTATTCTGATAGTCTGAGATTTAAAATCTTGTATTGTCTGACGACTTGGTGGATGAGAAGTTGAGAGTCACCACAGATGGTAATATCCGTTATATCCATTAAGATCGCCAACTCCAATCTGGTGATTAACGCTTCATATTCTGCTTTGTTGTTGGTGCATGGCTCTGTTAGGTGATAGGAGAATCTCAGCATGCCCTTATCTGGCATGATGAAAATTAGATTGATCCTTGCTTTGCCCAGTATAAATATCCCTCATCCATTGTCTTTTCTAGCTGATGAAACTCCATCAAAGTACATCTCCTAGCATTGCGCACTAGAGAATTTCATTTGTAATACATGTTCATCTGGTAATTCGTCATTAAGAGGGGACCTAGCTGGAAGTGGGTGTGCGGCGAGAAAATCTATTAAATTTTATTCCTTGATAGCATGGAGGGGAATAAAAGTTATATCAAACTGCAATAAAATCATTGACCACCTTGCTAGACGTCAAGAAAGTGGACGTCAAGAAAGTGTTGGTCGGGACAAATTAACTTTTAATCATCAAATATTACAACAAATATTACAACAAATTAACTTTTAAAATAAGGGTAATATTATGAGAAAACATGTAATGCCTAAGCTTTTCGGCGGAAAAAATTAAAGCTAGGTGACCAAAGGAAAATATGTTGAGATTTTCATACTTATTTTACACTATTTTTTATGATATTGCACTTTAAAGAAAGCAATTTTTGATGTTTTGTTGCAGGAATGATGAATTAGGATCATTGGAGCAAAAAGATGCAAAAAAGGAGCGAATTTGGAACGAAAAAGACCAAAATGTGAAGATTTGAACTAGGGCGCCGACGGCGAGCCCAACGGCGCCGACGACGGACTTTTTCCGAGACTCAAGAATTAGTTCACTTAGAAGGCCCGCTGACGGTGCCCTCGAGGCCTCCGACGGCGAGCTCGGCGGCAATGTCCAATAATTCATTGGATGAGGACGAATTTTGGAGGGATGCTTAGGCAACTCTTGGGAAAACTCATCCACAACTTTAAAAGAATATTTTGGCTGAAAATTGGAGAGGTTCTAGAGCCTAGAGGTCCTGGAGGTTAGACAGGTCCCATTAGTGTGTAGAGAGTTTACTAGAGTGTCTAATTGTGAGGAATTCTTTGAGAGATTGTAAGAGTGGAGGAAATGTGAGATTTATTCCTCATTGCTACTTCGAAGAGGAATTATGTGTGTTGTAAAGAAAGGAAGAGATTCAGAGGAACTTCGAGGAGTTTACTTGGGGAGAAATTAAAGATAAGTGTTATTTACTTGTTGTAGTTGTATGAATTTTCATTTATATATGAATTTTGAGTTTTGTTGTGTCTTCCCCATGAGTTATGAGTAGTTTTCTCTATCTTTATCCTTGTCTTGAGATTTGTGAAATGGTGATTTGAATTGGTTGAGCCATAAACTGTTAAAGAAGTTGAGATGATCTTCTCACTTCGATCTTAATTTACTTTCAATCTAGCCAATTGATTTGTTAAAATATGTTGAGTTTTACAACTAAAGTGAAGATTACATCCAAGATTCAGGGAGGTCAAAGCCCTTAGAAGTTGGGTGCAAATAAACAGGGAAATAAAATTATCGGGTGTAGAATTGGAGATTTTAGAGTGTCAGACTAAAATCCCCAATTTGATCCTATTGTTTGGATACTGAAGTGTAGATGTTAGCCCTCATGTGAGGAAAACGTGGGAGCTCCAAAGTGAGAGTCGGTATCCTCCCAGCCTAGCTGCAGATTAAGTAAACAAACGTAGGATTAGTCAATGTTCTTGATGTTTGGACCAAAGGGTAAAGAATAGGTATGCTTCTATTTGACACAACACAATCTGAACCGATTCACTTTATCCATTCACTATAATTTCTTGACAAGGAGAAGGATGTTTTCTTACATATTGAATATCACATTAAAAACTTTATTAGTATCATTAGTTATTTAAGAGTTATTAAAATTACATAGTTATTTCAATTGCCTATTAGTGACAGATAAGCAATTTGAATTATAGTGTTGTGATTAAGTATTGCTTTTCTAAAATCCTAGTTCATAGTTCTAATATTACTCCCTGTGGGATCGTGGGATCTATCTAGGACTCCATTAGAGCCCTATATTACTTGAGTGATATGTATACTTGCGTTGATAAGTGTGACTTTACCATTATTGAATATTTTATATATACATCTTTATCGAATCTATAACCGTTGTTAAGTTTTTGGTGTCGTTGCTGAGGAATTAAGTCTTCTAGCATCAGTATTAATTACTTGTATTTTTAAGCATATATAAAGTCGTTGTCACTAGGTAATGCTTCTTAATAGGTGGATACTTTATCTTCATCGGTATTAGATGGTGACTCAAGTAATAAAGTGGGTTTTCCTTGCCCTCATCATTAACTTGAGCTAGTAGGGCTCTGAGAGAGTCGTCTAAGGCTGTAGTATAAAGTATCAACGATTTCCTGAGATAGGGGCTGCCAAAATAGGAGGGGTCATTAGATATTGCTTAACTTCCTATTGCTTAACTTCCTCAAAGGCCCACTGACATTTCTCTTCCCAAATGAATTTGACATCCTTTTTAATTAATGCCGAGAAGGGATGACACCTACCTGAGAGATTAGAAATAAAGCATCCTAGATATGTCAACTTCCCTGGGAAAGAACGTAGTTGTTTCAAGGTCTTGGGAGGAGACATTTCCTATATAGCTTTAATCTTATCTGGGTTGATCTCAATTCCCCGATGACAGATAACGAGTCCTAGAAACTTCCCAGAGTTGACGTCGAAGGCGTACTTTAATGGATTCATCTTGAGATTATATTATCGTAATCGTTAGAACACAATTCGTCAAATATTACAAATGGTCTATTTTCTGTTTATTTTTTATGACCAAATTATCCACGTAGCATTCCACTTAGTTGTGAATGAGGTCATCAAAGATCTTCGTCATTGCTCGTTGATATGTTGCTCCAGCATTCTTTAACTCAAACAACATTATCGTGTAGCAAAAGATCCCAATCGGCGTTCTGAAGGTTGTAAGTGATGCATCTTCTAGAGCCATCTTGATTTGGTTATATCCTGATGATCCATCCTTGAAGGAGAAAATCTCATGTGTTCAAGCGATGTCCACCATTATTTCTGTTATCGGCAATGAAAATTCATCTTTTGGACACGTTTTATTTAAATCACTGAAGTCGACACAAACACAGATTTGTCCATTTTTCTTCTTAAGTGACACAATGTTGACTAACCATGTGGGGAATTGCTCTTCTCTTACAAAGTTAGCGTCTATTACCTTCTTTACCTCAGCAATGACTTGCTGCTCTATCTTAAGGCACATTCTTCTGGGAGCTTATTTCACCAGGGTTATATCTTTGTCCACCCCAAGTTTATGAACTGTGACTTCTGCTGATAGTCCTCACATTTCATCATAACTTCATGCAAAGCAATCTTTGAATTCTGATAGTAACTTAATCAGTTATGTAGATTCTTTATTGCCAAGTAGAGAACTTACAAATGTTGGTTAGGGATCTTCTTCTGTCCCGAGATTAATTTCTTTCAATTCATCAATAGTTAATTTAATTTCTTCTTCAAATTTTGGCAGGGTTTTTTCTATTAGTTGATCAGTAGAGTCATCCTCCACATCTAGACAATCCTCTTTTTATTTACTAGTAACAACCATGCAAAATTCTAAATCATCTACTGGTCATACTGTACCAAATTAGAGACCTTCTTTCGAATTGGGAGTTTGACTTTTAACATTCCATACTTTTTCAAACAATAGTAATTTATCTTTTGGAATTTTTTTTTTTGACAAATAACTATGTTGAATTAACTTTTGTACACAAGGAGAAAAGTAACCAAAAGTTAATTCCACTAATTCATTAGAATCATTTTCCAAATTTACATGACTTTAAAATTTGTAGAAGTAGAAGCACGGTAAAATTTAATCAGCTTTGAACCAGCTTTACAGACTTCATTGACCTCTAAACTCTTGATCTTTTGAGAGAGAATCGGAGTGAGAGTTATGGAATTCACATAGTGGTTGATCCAATCATACATTGTCTCGTATTCACTTTTCTCCACATCTTCCAAGGATACCTTGTACTGCAGTTTCTTCTATTTGATCATCATCATTTCATCCTCAGAGCTTTCTTCATCATCAATATTGATGGTCGGCTTAGTCCGTTCAGCAATTGTATTGGTTCTTCCTCGTTCATGTCCCTGGCCTTGATCTCGGGTATATGGGCTAAAAGAACCTCTACCACCCCGTTGTGAAGAGATGTAGTAGATTGCCGAAGCAGAGTTAAATGGCCTCTTCTTTGTGATTCCTCTGAATCTTCCACTTCATTTGCCACAATTTCACCAAGTAAGATAGTTTTCTTAAGAGGCGTGTAGTAAGCAACATCTTCATGAATGCCAACTTCATGAACTGAAAACGGTTGCAAATCTCCTTTGATGCAATGCTCTTATCCTTTCTTGTAATATTTAATGCATTGGTGTAGAGACGACGAAACCATGTTGTGTTCGTCAATCCACAATCGACCAAGTAAAACATTAAAAGAGGTCTCGGCGTCAATGATATAGAACTTAGCGATTGTTACTAATTCTCCAACTTTCATTAGCAATGTAATCGATACAAGGGCTCTCTCTCCCTTTTGTTTGAATCCTCTTAGCATCATTTTATCGGTCGTAAGCTCCTGAGCCTCAATGTCCAAATAGGTCAATGTCCATAGACTCATCAAGTTGAGTGATGCTCTAGGATCTACTAAAACTCTGGACAATAAGAATCTACCGATGTTAACGGAGATGTAGATCGATCAGCTATGGTCAGCGGTACCAAGCAATAAGTGTTCATCTGTAAAGATTACCCCAAGCTATTCTTTTAACCAGCAAATTTCATCTGAGGATGGGCTGACCAATTAAGATAAGCAAATCTACGGATCAAGCAAAGTTGTAACCAGAGATTCCCTCATCTCCTTTGACAGGATCAGAGCATCATAGATGCTTAGTTTGGCCGGCAACTTCCTAAAATGAGCTAGCATGTTATAATCTACTTTATATAACCCTCCAACCCTTACTTGGTTATGTGTTTCTTCCACTGACAGAGGCAGAGGTAATTCTTCTTGAGTTATCCTTTATCTGTCGGAGCTGTCTTGGGGGTAATATCTTCCCGCTCCTTAAGTTGACTTCTATAATTTCTTCTTCTTAAGATGTTGTAGGCAAAATTTCTGGTGCTTCTTATTCATCGGAAAGATCAAAATTGATAGCAAGTGGTGCACTATGGCGCTTGAGGATTCGTTCCTCACTCCCGATGGTATCGTAACTGGTGTCGTCGATGTCTTCTTCAACCTTGTTAACGGGTTCATCGGACTTAAGTACGATTTGAGGATCAAGATCAGAGTTAAATTGAGCAAAATCAGTTACGTTATCACTAAAAACAGTTCAAACGTAGCTGAAATCATAATCATTATATTCATAATACCCTAGTGGGACAAAAAGATAAGCATACATGGTCAGGGGTTCAAGGATTTTCTTCCCCGAATCCAAGATAACCAATCTCACAGAGGCAGCCCCTATCCTACCTCCCATGTTATCAGTCTTCACCACATTGTTCTTTTCTTTATCTTGTTGTAGAGTTCTCTCTAGCAAATTTTCTAACTTGGGCTGAACAGGTTGTAAACTCTGGATGGTTGTTTGTGTTGAAGCGGTCTGAATATGATTCAGTATCTCCTTGGATGACTTGTTCCAAACTGTACTCCATCCATCTTCTTCTGAACTTCTGAATAGAGGAATCTATCGAAGCGATTGGCTCGGCCGAAATCATATTTACAGAACCTTTTTCAGTTTCTTTTAAATATTCTTTCGGGATTCTTATATTCCCTTCTTTAAGGTTCTTCTTAAGTCAATCCTTAAAGACAAAATGATCTTCTATAGTGTGTCCAAGCATCTTGTGATACGGACAATAATTAGGTTGATCCCTTTTGTTGCCTTTTGTTGACCTCTTTGGGGACAATAATTAGGTTGATCCCTTTTGTTGACCTCTTTGGGTTTCTTTGGATCTGGTAACCTAAACTCGGACTTCTTCATTAAACTTCTGAACATCTTAGGTACCGCTTCGACTTTGAGCGAATACACCATTTTTATTTCTTTGAACATGGACAGACCTCTTCTATTCTATGCTCGGTATGATCCTCCCTGATGCTTTTGCTGGCTAAAATGGTCATACTGTTGTGTCTATTGTTGAGCATGCTATGATGATGACTGAGAATCTTGACGAGAATTTTCGGCATGTACCTTCATTGGCTATTTTCCTTTATCAACAGTTGCTACTATTCCAGACTTCTTCTCGAATATTTGGTCTACTCTGGTCTTTTCCAATTTCTCCTGGGAATCCATATGTTTAATTTCCTCTTGCAGATTGCTAGCTTTGCTGAGTAGCTTCTCGAAGGATTTAATGGTGAGTCCCTTGAGCATAAAAGCCACCGGCCCATGAATGATTTTGAGGAAGATCTCAATTGCATGATATTCTTGTAGCTGTGGTTCACATTTCATGCTAAGGTTTCTTCACCTCAAGATGTAATCTATTAAGGTCTCGTTGGACTTTTGCTTCATCATTATGAGATCTCCAATAGATACATGATGTTGTCCTCCAACAAATCTCTTCACGAACAACTGTTCTAATTTGACAAATGTCTTGACTGATACGTTGGGTAGTTTGACATACCAATCAAAAGCTATCCTTGACAGGCTGCTGATAAACTGTCGGAAGAGTAAAGCTTTGTTTCCTCCTATGTTTCCACAATTAGCTCAAAAATGTGCTATATGCTGCCTGGGATTTCCGGTCCCATCAAATATCTTAAATTTTGGTGACACAAAACTCTTAGAGTAGGGTACAACATTAAACTCCTCTGGGTAGGATCTACCCTTTAAAATTAATGCACCACCCTTAGATTGGGCTAAGGCCTCCAGAACTTGTTCGACCATCTGTTTAACATCCTTTTCTAGTATAGCGCTTGATGGAGAATCCTTCTTCTGTTGATCATCTCTGTTTGTTGAGGCAACTTTTCTACTTTTATTGTTGATATGTATAATCTCTGGTTGATTAACTTCCGGAGAGGCTAACTGTTAGGGTTGAGACTGCCCATGAATTGTGGCCATGGCTGCCATGCCAGTGGCCATCTCTTCCATTCTTTTCTTTATTTGGCTGATCTGCTCATCCCTTAGGAAAATAGCCCTACACAGCTCATCTACGGCCTTATCTTCGATGAGAGGTTGAGCATCGTGCGCAGATGCAGCGGCTCTAGTTTTGCTCTAGTTTTGATGACATGAAACATGAATGTCCATGAAGTCTTCCTCGAGGTAATCGTTAAAGTCAAAATCTTCATCATCCTCATCATCAACAGAAACTTCATGTTCTCGAGCTAACTCAAAAATCTCCATCCTGAGCTTCTCAACCATTTCTTCAATTATTAATTCTTGTATCATCTTAAGATCTAGATGACAATGTCGAACATCCTCTACTTGCTCATCCATCTCGCTGGCAATAGCTGCGACAATGTCAGATATTTTAGACCCTTGCTTCATTTTATGATCCTGCCCACGGGATCACTGAACTGTATGGGTACAGCGATCTTAGGTACCCATACCTTTTTCTTTGGCGAAGTTGTCTTGAGACAGAGTGTCTCACGGTATGTCAAAGAGAGGTATGCTCCCCATGGTGCGGACCAGATACACTACGAGGTAAGTTCCTCATCATTTCCTTCGGAACTTCATGATGGGTAATTGGCAGAATTTTCGGACCCAAACGTGACTTAACTGGTTGACGGCCTGCGGGTCTTGGAGCAGCAACAGTAGTAGAATTGATGGTGGTAATGTTATTATCAACTTGACTTTCCAAACAGAATCTGGTTGGAATGCAAGCAGGTAAATTTTCAGTTGGTGTCTGAGACTGTCTGGCAAATCTGACATCTCTTAGAATTTCTCTTTTCATGTTAGGGGATACAACACTTCCTACTCGTTTAAGTAATTCACTGACGGAACAACCTTCATTGGCAGCTGGTCTCTGGAACACTGTGCTGACTCGGGTGATAGGAGCGGGCTTCTTCCTCTCCCCACCATGTCCATGAGGTGACGGTAAGGTAGCGGCAATCTTCTAGATACTCTCGTACACATCAGTGTCCTATAATGGATGGAACACCTTTAGCTGTGGTTCCTTCTTTGAGTTCAGGTTAACGGCACAGCCCTCAAACTCCATCAAATTTCAAATACTGAAGTCGGAATAACCAATCCTTCAATCGAGTCTTCGACAATCATAACTTCTATTCCCTTAGCAAAAATGGGAGCAACAGGCTTAGCAAGTGACTTGGTGGTAGTAGTCTTTACCTTCTTGTAAGAAGGGAAATCCTAAAGACAGTTCAGGTTGAACTCAGTAGTTGGCTCTTGAGCTTCCAGAGAAGCAACTTTCATTATGACGAAGGGAGCTTTCCTGAGGATGACCTCAAGATCTTTAAATCTAGCTCCAAACTTGATGGTAAGGACGATGTTGGGGGCATCACTGCTCGTTGGCAGATTGCACGAGAAAGTGAGCTTTGGGAGTGTCATTGCAACAGCTTAAAAAAGAAAGCTCTGGGATTAATTATTTGGCCAATACCTCACAATTCTAGTGTAAGCACTAAAATCAATAGAGGTCAATTTATAGACTGGGTACGTTTTTAATTTGTGAAGTTCTTAAACTTTATTAACACTAGTTTGCAAGTGGAAAAATTTAATTAATATAAGAAAATTTAAGGAGCAAGCGTAGCACGACACGATTCGATTTAATTTACAAAATAACAAACCAAACTCAAAAGGAAAAAAAAGTGAAGTTCAGGACCCAGTGCGGGACCGACTTTACAACGCACAATGCTCGGGCGGAACTAGTCCACCAACACACCTATTGGGGGTCCTACCCCACACAAAAATCAGAAAATCCTAATGAACTCCTGAACCTCACTATTCAAAGGTGGTTGAACAGACGGTCTTGAAGTCCGAAAGAGTTGACCGTACTTTCCCAAGACATAAATGGGTAAAGTATGTCAACAAAAGAAAGTTAATTTGGTCCATAAGGGACATGAACACATTACTGATGTATGAAGACAATATTTCATGGTTTAAATAGAGAGAGAAACAAATTTCCAACGGAGTCGCCAGAAGCTGGTCGGCACTAAAAAGTTGAGGAGTTGCCCCTTGGAAGCTGTCAGTCGCCGGAATCGAAATACCATGAGCCTCTTCGGAAAGGCATTTTTAATTTACATATATATTTAAGATTAGAAAAATATGGAATTAAACTGATCACATATCTTTCATAGTTTAAATGAAAGAGCACTACAGCTCAAGCTATGTATCTATCCTAAAAGATAAAAAGATAAACACAGGGTGATGCTCGATCAAATTTGAGGGCGATGCTCGATCAAATAAACAAAGAAACATATGACATCCGTTTGGTTTACGAAAAACACTTTATTATAAGCCGACAAGTTCCTCTATTTAATATAAAAATTAAATAGGGTTTATATTTTACTGGGTTAGAAAAAGCTTCCTATAAGGGCAAACCCCTATAATTAATTACATCTTAAATGACTGAAGTCATTTAAGAAAATTCTCGATAAAATCAGGGGATATTATCTTCAAAGAGGTCAAAGGATTAAGACTTTTCAACGAAATCGGACAAAGAGGTGTGAAAGGGGAGTGACTCAAATTCGGAACATTTATTGTAGAATACAAAGGAGAAGAGGCTAGGGGATGTCATAGATCTAGAGGAGAACCTCGGTGACTTCCCAAAATACCTTATGGTTTAGCTTTAGTTTTGGAGAGAAATTATTTAAATGTTTAATCCTGCCAATTTTTATTTGTTTAGGGCTTACATTCATGTGAAACGTCACGCAAATAGCCTGGAAGATATGACCACACAAATAGAGATTTAGGTGTGAAGATTTAGGTCGTGACGAACGACAACCTCAAAATCCTAAAGCGAGTTAGGGCTTATATTGTATAACGAGGCTATACAAATGACTAAAGAGGAGTTGAGGATTTATGTCGCACTAGGCGGACAACCTCGAAGTCCTATGGCTTGGTTGTTCAATATTATGGGGCATGTTAAAGTTGAATAGAGCGACACCGGTTAGGATCTAACGATTACCTCATTTCGGCACCATTTTTTTCTTTCGGATTCACTTAGTCCAAATGAATTTACTAAACTTAACTCAATGAGTTCCTTACTTTCATTTAGACCATGGGAAAACTCGTTAGCAACCGTCATACTTACTCGTTAGCAACCACTCGTTAGCAACCGTCATACTTCCAAGCACTTTCTTGTTGGGTTTTCTCATTCCATCTCATTCATATTCAATTCTTGCATCCTACACAATATGAATAAAATACCTTTCTCAAGCATAAATCTATGTTAAATAAATCAAATTAAGATGTAAAATGAAGAAAAAATAGTAGTTAAATGGCATAAAATTGATTTATGTCAATAACCTCAAACTTACCCTATTACTTACCCTCAAGTAATCATATGGCTCGATTTGGTTTTTAATAGAATTAGTACTCCTACAAAGTTCCTAACCTTACAAACTGTCTTATCAAATCTAAGTAAGAGTAAGAAATATTATTTACTTGATCATCTTTAATGATTAAGGATTTCACCTTTCCTTAATTCCTTTCTTTCTTCACCCCCCCCCCCCCCCCCCCCCCCCCCCCCCCCCCCCCCCTCCACACACACACAAATTCTCTAAATAGTATCATTTAGAATCTCTTTGAAAAACCTCAAATGTCATTAGTGCAGTTGCAGTAGATTCGAACCAACTTAAATCTCACTTAATTTTTGTCCCTTAAAATAACTTACAACGTGGTTTTAATGAAGAAATCAAGTCTCAATTCACCATTTAAGTCTCATTAGCCCTCCTACAAGCATTCTTCTATTTACTTGCATTTTTTTGTGCCAACCTTAAGCTTCTCCTCAAGGTTTTTTCTTTTTTTTTGCTTTTTCCTTTCTCTTCTTTTTAATTTTTCCCTGAGAATTACTATGTCTGGTGGGCAACATTTCCCTTTCTAGATTTTCCTTATAATGTAAAGACGGGTTATGTTTCATAAGCAATAAAACATCTTGGTACTTGGGTAAGAACTCATGATGTAATGAATCTCCGTCTAGAGGATGTTACTTTGTAAAGAAACAAGGTTCAAAACTAAATCAAATAAAACCATAGCATAAACTTCAAAGCAAATTACAATACAAACGCATGCAGAAGTAAAAACATGATCAACACATTATATAACACTTGAGTTACCTCACAAGATAGAGCTTGGTTTAACATCATTAGTCTGACGATGCCAGTTCTACCCTTAGAATAATCCAAGAAACAACATTTCTCTTGGACCTTTCCTTTCTCCTCTTAAGTGTAACTTCAATCTTTGCTCATTTACTTTAAGCGTGATTAGTTTTTTTTATCTTGATTATCAACAGCTCCAAAGGGACACCTTTGATTACAGTGAATGGTCTTGACCACCTGGACTTTAGTTTTCAGTGAATAATTTTAATCAAGAAATGTATAATAAAACTTCTTGCCTATGTTGAAATTCTTCCATAATTAGCTTCTGATTATGCCACTTTTTCATTTTTTTCCTAATAGATTTTGGCATTCTCGTAAGCTTCTTGTCCAATTTTCTTCAATTCATTCAACTGTAATAGCGAGTTTTATATAGGCCTTCAAGCTAGTACATTTGGAATAGGTGAATCCTCTTTTGTTTAGATGAGTTTCTTTTTATCATGAGTCCTCTATTGAAGAGTTCTATGTAGGCTTGGACCCACTAATCTTGGTGAGTGTTTTCAAGACAAGTGACTTTAAGACACTTCACTAGTGACATTAGGACCTTAGATCATTTGATTTAGGTGAAGCTACTCGAGGTGGGGTTGCTTTAACATAATAAGCATCATTGAACTTCGACTTTGTCATATGGGCAAGTGAATTTATGTGCTTCGCACCGTAGTCCCTATCAATTTCTTATTCTATTTGGCTTTAACTCAAACAACTAACTTGAGCATACAATTTTTTTTTTTTCCTTTGGAAATAAATAAATAAATAAATAATACAAATTTTTAAATATAATAACATTCTACAAATAATTCAATCTACAATTTTACAACTTGTTAACTCTAACAACATGAATTTATTGTTGTACAATCAACAAGTTTATATAAATTTGTTAATTTTATAAGCTATTTTTTACTTTGTTAAGTGCAACATAATTTATATTTATGAGATCTATATCCTGAATTTGTTTTCAAATTTAAATGACATAAAAAATCATCCTAATTTATAGTTTCCAGCTTACAACTCTTGCATATGCAAAATTCATTAAAACCCTCAACAAAATTCCTAGCCGAAGCAGGGGAAGTACAAGCGTCTTGCCGGCGGCATCCACTCACGTGATCAGGTTCACATGCAGTGTTGCACACTTGCAGCAATAGAACAGTATCACGTGCAATTATTCATCTGCAGGAGGAATTGTCACGGGCGTGTCGTCCTCTCTGCCTTGTTTAATTAATTTATTTTAGGGTTATGCAAAACACGATTTATAAGATGAATATTTACTTATTTTAATTTTTATTAAAATATTAAAATTCATTTAATGTAAATGCTCAAATTTTTAAGGTCATTTATTTAAGGTCTGTTTGGGACGGCTGCAGCTTATTGAATAATTTGCTGATAAATTGATTAAAAATAATTTACTGTTAAGCTAGGTGTTGGGACAATTACAAAGTTTTATTTTCTTGGAAAGTCTTACCGCTGCCAGTAAACTGTCACCGCACCTAGAAATGTACGGGGTGAAAACGTTATTTTAAGTGTTTTCAAAACGCATAAGCTGTCAAAATGCAGTTTACCCAAACAAATCAGGTGCATTTTCAAAACTCCACTACACCAATTAAGCTGCCCCAAATGAGCACTTAATCATGATACGGGCAAAAACAAGTTCTATATTTAGATAATTGATATGCATAAATGATAGTTTCATAAATAAATAGACAGTTGTATGTTTTATCTAAATTTGTTAATAGGTGATAATTAGCAAATTTAGATAAAACATATAAGTGTTTATTTATTTATGAAATTAACATTTATATATATATATAACGTAAATATATAACTTGTTTTTGCTCATATCATGATTTATATGTTCTATACTCCAAGCGAGTGGCACTTAGTTCTGGGCTAATGCCATTGACATCAAGCAAGTCTAAACTAGCGAGTCTACTCTATCTCTAGACAAGTGCTTCTTGGCCCCATATGAATTTATTCCATATAATTGTATGCAAATATAATATCGAAGGATTCATAAATTTTTATTTTTCATCAATTTAGAAAACATCGTAATAAAAAGAAAATCCAAATCTCATGACTAGAGTGCGTTTGAGGCAGCTTGTGCTTATCCTGAAACGCGACACACAGGTGATCCTCGGGGTTCGACCCGCGGTCTGTGTTTAGTGTAAAAACTCAAACGCGTTTTCGGATAAGATGCCGAAACGTGTTTTTCAAACGGTAAGACGGTGTTTTGAAAACGTCGCCTGAACTTATAAGCTGCCCCAAACAGGCCCAACAATGATCTGCTTAGCTCTAAGCCACTTTGTTCAAACGTTTCCAAATTACAAGCTTGTTCCGTTGATGGTAAAACATTTTTATCCCTCTCTTGTCATGCCTTCCCTTACTTGTGTGTCACTCGTTCGCCGTCTTATATTACCATTTTGCCCACCATCTTCTTTAAAAACTACTTTATATTTAATCTCATTGTTTCCTCTTTAAAATATGTAAAAGAGTTCAGAGAGAAGAGTATTTGAATTGTACCTTTGAAATAAGTATATATACCTGTTTCTTTTTGTTAATTATTATGTTTTTGTTTATTTATAAAAATGATTTGTTTATTTATTGTTGTGTTCATCTGTACCTGTTTCTTTTTGTTAATTATTATGTTTTTTCTTATGTTGGTTTCTTAAAAAGTTAGAGGATTTAACAGTGAAACCTGGCTTTTTTATTAAAAAAATTTTCTTAAAAATTTTATGTTTGATCTCATTTATATTTAAAGGCTATTTTTCTTCTTTTTCGTTGTTAAGACAGGGTTTTCCTCTTTCCCCTTATCTTTTTGTTATCATTACATATTTTCTTTCTATTATGTTTGATAATCAATTGGCTGGAAATAATTATGCTAATTTTATAAATCATTTGATTTATCTTGATGATATTCTTAGTTTAGTAAGACTGTTTCTTATCATATTAAATTTATTTCTAATACTCTCAACAATTTTACTCAAGCTTCTAATCTTCATATTATTTTTTTCTAAATCTGTCATTACTTTTTCTAAAAGTATTAATAGTAATCTTTAAAATCTCATTTGTAATTTATGTGTTTTTTTTTATCAAACCTTTACCTTGGGAATACGTTGAGGTCACTATTAAACCTACTATATTGGCCATCTATGATTGTCGTAAACTTATTGATAAAATTCATTTTTTGGCTTGTTAGTTGGAAGAATAATTATTATCTGATGTTGGAAAATTTTAACATGTTAAATTTACTATTTAGAGTATTTTATATTATTAGTTTTGGTCATCCTTATTACCAAAAGGTATGAGGAAGAAGATTTCTTCTTTGATCTCCAATTTTTTTCTTAATATTGATGATACCAAGAAGCTTCATAAAATTTTCTAAAATGAAATTACTCTGCTTAAGCAGGTTGGGGGTTTAGGTCTTCCTTCTATTAATTCTATAATTATGTTTAAATCAAAATTACTTGGAAATGTTATAACTCTTAATCTTATTTGAGAGAGTGATTTTATAAGCATTATGGTACTTTATGATGTATTATTAATTCTATGCCTCTCCTTTTTGAAAAGAACTTATTCAAATTACAAATAAGTTTAGAAATGCTTTAAGTTTCCAATTTACTAAAGATTTTCATATGTTATTTTATTTCGATCCTTGGTTTGAGGGGATTTCTCTTATACAAAACTTTGGTGACTCTTTCTTTACGTGGTTTAATTTTTTCCTCAATTTCAAACTTAAGGATATTATTTATAATGATTGCTAAAATTTTCCTCTAAATCATTATGCTTTAATTTTTTTTATTGATGCTATTAGTAAGATTCCTATTACTAGTGACCTAACTTGTTATTGAAATAGTGGTCTAATTATTCTCATAAAGCTGCCTATCTTTTTCTTCATGCCACTTTTCCCCTTGCTAATTGTTTCAATATGGTTTGGTTTAAGGGTTTTTGTAAATATGCTCTTCATTTTTTTTTCTTTAACATGTATGAATGTTAATTCAACTTGTGTATTATGTATGAATAATCTTGAAACTCATGATCATCTCCTTTTTAAATGCTCTTACTCCCACTTGCTTCTTAAATGTTTTTCACTTGATGGTAATTTTTTTATAGCACATGGTAACATTTTTCAAGTTATCTATCACTCTAAACGTTTATCTTGCAAAATTAGCAAGCTTTTTTATCTTTTGGCTTAGCAATTTATAGCATATGTAATTTTGTACTAGAAAAATTCCAAATTTTATAGAAATAATCATACTTTTATTGATTTTAATGCTCATTATATTCATTGGATGATCATCTTTAGGAGGAGGAAGTAGTTATTTAAAAATTGTATTCATATTCCTATTAGGCAGCTTTACAATTTTCAACTTTTTTTTGCTTTATATTTTTGGTTGGTCGCTCCTCCTCCTTCTATTTTTGGTTATTTCTTTGATTAGGTCCGTTTTTCTTACTATTATAGGTTTTTTTCTTTGATTCTTCGTGTTCAGACCTTTTTTGCATGGATTAATTTTGTATTTTAAAGAATATTTTTTTGCCTTTATTTAATCGGTGAATTGATGGTTTGGAGGAGCTTGGATTGGAGCTCTTAGTTGCGTGGATTTGCTTTTTATGGTTTGATTTGCTACTCGTTTGTGTGGCTGGTTCTTTAAGTCGTATTTCAACTTGTTTAATGTAGCTTAGCTCTGATCTTGTGGCTTCTCATAGATTTTATTTATTTATTTATTTATTTCTTCAAAATTTTCTTTTCTAGAAAAGATATATACTTGGTTTTTTCTTGTAAATTAAATTTTTTTTTAGCTATGATGATTTTCAACAATATGTTAAGTTTTAATCGTTCTTTTGAATATTTATATTCATTTGATTATGGATGAAAATTTAATATTTTAGTAAGTAATTTCTCAGCTTATTTTTAGGGTTATTCCTTTTGTTTGTTTTTAGAGCTGAGATATTAGTTGAGTATGACGTACCATATCCTTTTTAGAGTATCAACCAATCTTTGAATATTATTCCTGGTTTACTCTTTATACATTTTTTTATTCATTAAACATAATTATTTGTTCTCAATCGTTTAATGAATTTTTTTATGTAGAGTCAGTTGGTTGGTCCTGAATTTTATCATGTCTTATCTCACCTTAGTTATAAGATCTAGTGTTTTGTTTATGTATTGGGTTGTTTTTCCTTAAACAAGAATGTTTTTTCTTTGAGTTTGGATGGGCTCTTCAAATTGGATGATGGTTTGGCTGAGTTTTTTTAATTTTTCTATATATTTTTCAATTCAGAGTTGGTTGGGTGGTTGTTGTTATTTCCTATATAATCTCATGTATGATGGTTGTCTATTAAGAGCTCTAATGTTGCTTGTTGCATTGTTGCAATCAAAACCTTGGTGGCTCTTTATTCTGTTAATCTTTGATGACAGCTTTGTCCAAATGATTATGTAGAGATGTTGTTGATTGAAAACTTTTTTTGGTGTTTCTGTTGATTGGTTTCATTGAATTCGTTTTTCTCTTGGTTCCCTTTAGAGTAGTTGTTGATTATTATTGTGTTATATGTTGTTTGTATTGCTTTGTATCTGTATTGTTTTGCTGTTGATAGTTGTCTCTTTTTCTCTTTTTTTTTTCCGGGTTAGTCCTGTTTGGGTTTTAGTTCTGGGTAGTGTTGTATTTGTGTTGTACAATTTTATTTGTGTTTTAAGATTATATTTGTCCTTTTTTAATAAAAAAACTAGATCTAACCCTCATCTTTCTAAAAGAAACACATTCAAAAAAGCTTTTTTTTTTAAATTTGAAAATATATATTATTATTAAATAAAAAAAATAAATAAACAATAATGCCTTGTTAAACATCACATGAATTTGACAATGGGATCTTAACCATCACCCTTTCTTCTATAAACTCTTCCCTACTTCAACCTTGTCTCTTTCCAACCATCCAAATCTCAAAACCAAAATGTCTTACCTTCCCCTCGCCATGTTCTCCATCCTCCTCTCCGCATCATCAATAATCTCTGCTTGCACCTTCTGCTCCCATCCCGCCCATCCCCACCCCATCCATCACCATCCCATCCCTAAACCACCGGCCATCAACCCCCCTCCGCCCGACGGCACAGGTATTCCGGCGACAACTCCCCCGCCGGCGGTGAAATGCTCGCTCGACATCTTGAAGCTGGCACTGTGCCTTGATGTATTGGGAGGGTTAGTAAACGTGGGCTTCGCTCCAGTGGAGATCTACTGCTGTCCGGCGATTGAAGGGTTGCTGGAATTAGAAGCGGCGGCTTGTCTTTGTGCTGCGATAGATCTAAAGGTGCTGAATTTGAATATTTATATTCCGCTGGCCCTCCAAGTTCTCATTACCTGTGGAAAAGACCCTCCTCCGGGCTATTTCTGCCCGCTTCGGCATTAGGGTTTGCGTGTCGAGTTTCTTTGGGATTTGGGTGTGGATGATGAGGGTTGCAGCGGGAAGAAGTTTATGTTTTCTGATTATGTTATTAATTGTGATTTGGTGGATTTTAAGCTATGAATTTGTTGCTATTTATGAAAATTAGGATTCTCGTGCTGCATTAAAAATAATATAATAATTTAAATGCGTACATTTTACATGCTATTTTGCTCATCTTGATTGGCACAATCTAAAATTTTGAAGCAAATAAACATATAAAAATTAATCTCACATGTACATTTCCGGATGCTCGTAAAAAGGAGCGTTTGTTGCGTAGGGTTATCACACGTAAATTTACATGCAGTGTCCGATGTGGATCACTAAAATACATCTTTTTTGTTTTTTTTATTATTAGAGTGGGGCCCATTCTAAATTTTTGACTGTCCAGATCAGATACTTTTTTTCTATAAAAAGAGAAAAATTTTAAGTTTTCTTATGATGTTTCATCATTGAAGTTATTTCATGATAATATTTTTCACTCGTGTCTCATAATGCAATTTGAGAAAAATGTAGGACTTTTTCACCTTCTTTTGATTTTATTTTTCTTTTTACAATAATTTAAGATTCTGAGTTGCATAAATAACAATAAAATTACGGGGGCTTATGCAACATGCCTTCATTTCTTAAGCATTTATGTATCTCACACTCAAACTTTGATTGTTATATGTTTGAAAAGGTGGAAATAGCATAATCCATCTTTTCATACATAAGTTTAGATGATTAGGGTGTAAAAATCAAAGTTTGGGTGTGAGATACGCAAATGCATAAGATTTAGATGTTATCTATGTAAATTTTGGTAAAGTTAATTGTTTTTCTCATATGACTTTAGAGGTTATAAGAACTTGAACTAGTGAATCATGATGAATATACCAAAAAAGGTTGCTGCATTCATAAAGATAACCATTTCATGATGAATATATTGTCATGTAAGAATGGTACTTTTATATCCAATGTTTTGTAGGAAGTACCTCCACGTACATGGAGATGTTGAACAAAATACAAAAAAGACACGGGTTTATATGATCATACCTGAAAAACTTGAACGAAAAAAACATGAGGTTTGATTTAGTAGAAATGATCTACAATATTGGCAAAGTTTACAATGGTTGGCTTATGATCTTAATTGGAAATGAATAACTTGTCATTGTAGCTAAGGATTATAGAGATATTAAGGGGTGATAATGATGAATAGACAATTTTAAGTGGATGGATTGATTTAAAACGGACAAATGATAGTAATTGGATTACAATGACTAAGTGGTCATAGTTAGACAATAACGGATACGCGTTGCCAAAAAACATGGTCTCATATCGATAGTTGGGCGACGAAAGTTATTAACTATGATTATTAGTGTTCAATGTCAAGGAGAGCTCTAAAGTTTCTTGAATATTTGTTGTTTTGAGTAAATGTCTTATTTTTATGAAAAATGGACTTATATATTGTTTTGATAAATTTAACTAAAATCTCAAAATATTGTTTTTTATGTTTTGCATTAGTTTCAATGATCATGAATTGTTCTCTCATCATTTGGGTTTTTCAATGATTTCAAAAATTGAATAATTTTATTCTCATTAAGTTTTTCATCATGTGGTTATTTTGACTTTATGTATGTCAAAATTGAGATAGTTTGATTGTCCAATTAATATCTCAAAATTTTAACGAATGTCATGTAATTGATTTGAGGTCATTTAGAGCTGATCGGGCAAGTTTAATTTTGTGACTTTATTTCATTAAGTTATTTTGTTAAGTAATTAATTACTAATTTTAAATGTCATAAAATCTTAAAATTAAATTTAAGAATGTCTAATTAAGATCGAGCCCAATTAATGTCATGACTATGTTTTATTAAGTTATTGAGCTAAATATTTAATTGCTTATTTTAAAAGTCATAAAATCATAAATTTAAATTTAAAAATTTCACATTCAAAAACTATATTGAGCTTCATGCTCTCTCAAGTAGATTTTTTATATGTATCATTTTGCCCTCCTTTTTTTGGATGTCACTGCTTATTTCATCGAGAAAGTAAGAATCATGTCCTTGGAAATTTAAGGAGTAAAATTATAATTTTGAAAAAATTACAATGCCAAATACTTTGGACTTCAACATAAGGGCCTTGAAAGAAACCACTTATCCTAAATCATATGTACATCCTTTGTTATAAATAACAATTAATAGAAGCAATACTTGTTAACAAAATGTTAATCTAAACTCCTTAAAACTACTAAAATTTTATTATAGAAACTCTATTGAACTTCAAAAATGTAATTGATTAGCCCAAAATGATGAATATGATCCCAAGGACCTAAATCATGAATAAAAAGCTTGTTTGGACTTAAAATTGTGCCTAAACTAGGCGATACCTGGCCAGCCACTAACTAAAACAACAATGGTATGATATGGGGTGTGAGGCATGCCTACAATAGTCCATGGTTTATTTTAAGAGAAAATTTTAAAGATGAAACAATTATGTTTCTTTAGAAGCATTCTCCAATTAGAAAAAAATTTGATAATGATATTTATTTGCCTTCTTTTTTTTTTATGCTTGTTCCATGCTTGTATAACTTTCTATTTACATTTTAGTAACTATTGTATGGGGAGCTTAATTCTCATTTTGATATTAATGTTGGATATCAAAATTTATAATTTTAGGCATTGATTTTTTGCTCAGAAGCTATTATAATTATATGAGATTTAATTTGGACATGATAAAAATTATACCCTTCAAAATTAGAAGAAACCTCAAAGATAAAGTTATCATTTCATAGAAGTTGAGACCAAATTTTAAGGTTCTGAAAGCTATATAAGATATTATGAAACTATCAAAAACACTGATAAAGAGTATTGGCACTAATTTAACTTATATATCTTTTTGCATGTGACATTCAAATAATGTTTATTATTTTTTTTAGTATTAAATGTATATTTTTCATGTGTTTAATATATTCAATTGGTGTCCAACAACAAGTTGTTGAATGTAATGATAATTTATAAATTCTTAATATTTAAATTATAGTAATTAATATTTATATAAATTATGTCTCATAAGAGACCAAGCTCATTAAACATCATTATAATGTACTTGAAATCCTTAAGTCTTATTGGAAATCTAATGGACTGAGCTTGAATTTTTATGTAAGATTTTCATAGTATTTCAACAAAATTAAACTATAGTGATATTGATTCTTTAGCTGATATAAAGTTTGTTATATTTACTATATCTTAGAATGAATAATTATCTTGTACCTTGTTTAACTTATATTTTCTATGGTTTTTAAAAGACTTTATAGCATCTAAGGCCAGCGCCATTGATGCATGAAAAAGTTAACCATAATTTAGGATTGTTTTATACATTTCTATTGATGATATTGAACTTTAAGGAAGGTAATTTTGTGTATTGTTTGCAGGTATAATATATAATTGAAGTGAGTAAGGCAGGGGAGGACTTGGAGCTCATAGTAGAAAAGTGGTACTGGAACCTGGGCGCTTGATGCTTTGGCGCCTAAGAGACAGTCCTAGCATTCCAAACCCGAGGGGTTGGCGCTTAAGCGCCAACCATTTGGCTCCTAGGCACAGTGATACTAGCGCCTAGGCACTGGACGCTTGGCGAGTTTGAAGATAACCAATGTACTATAGTTGTCAGTTAATATTTGTTTATAACTGACATGTTATTCTGTCTACTAAATTAAAAAAGTTGGAAAATAAAATATTGTTATGTCATTGCAAATAAGCAAGATAAAAATTGTTGTCAAACTATCACTAATTAGAACAATCTTTCCGACGTGTAAAAATTCATTGGTTTTAGTGTTTTTCTTGTAGTGTATGTCGTTCAAGCTAACTAGGTACTTTAAAGACTCTAACTTCTCTCCCTTTTAATATTTGATTTTTGCAGTAAAGAGTTATATCTTTTTTTTGTTGTGTGTGTGTGTGTGTGTGTGTGTGGTGTTTTAGGGAGTGAAGAAATGATCTTTACATTATTACAAAATTTATTCTTATTATTATTTGATTTTTTTTGTGAATACTTTTTTTTGCTATATTTCGAAATAAAAAATCCAAAAATATTTTCCTTTAATTCCAATCCAAAGTTATTATAATTCATGCAATAATAAATTAATGTGTGATGATTAATTTAAGCACGTCACATAATTTTTTTATCATCTTTAATATCTATTAAAATGATTCCAAAATAATAATTATAATTAATTTTATTTAATGATTTATAATGTCATAATATTTACTTATCAAATAATTTTCACAATTATTAATATTATAATTTATGCATTGGTATAAAAATATACTTATTCACTTTATCACCTTTTGCTTAATCACATATGATAAAAATTAATTATGCCTAAAATTTATTTATTCTCATTTCTTAACCTTTTAATGCCATATTTGCATTATTTAATTTTACTAAATATTATGTCCTAATATTATATATATATATATATAT
>NW_018165244.1:93787-129461 GCF_001263595.1 Phalaenopsis equestris
AGCGGCGGATATATATATATATAATTATTGGATTAATTCATATTTGCTCAATAGTTCAAATTTCATGATATTATATTTTTGTGTGTGTGTGTGTGTGCGCGCGCGCGCGCTCTGGGTTTTGATTTGTATTTGAATTATTAATAAAAAAATTTATTAAATCAATGGTGTTAGAATGACTTGCATGCTTGAAGACAAATTCACCACAAGAAAAGATTCTCTTATTAAATAATAAAAAAAAAACTTTTCAAACAAAAATTTCTCCTTCTAGATCTAAGAATAATACCATATAATGGTCCTTGGAGGCTCTAGGTAGAAATTTGACTTAAAACAATTACTGAATATTATCATAATTTTGAAGTATGCACAAGTGCATTTGTCGTTTTAAGTAATATAATAAGGAATTGAGTCCCGTTCCTATGAAGAATAGTTAAAAAAAATTTTAACTTAAATACTAAGTTATTAATCTTAATTTATTCCAACAAATTTAAATAATAATTTTTATGGAATAAATTTCTAAGCAAAAAACTACACTATGCAATATATTTATTATAATTTTTGAGTGACTAACTAGTTTGCCTATAGTAAAACTAAGTATAAATGTAGTGTACATAATATTCAATTATTATTTATTGTTTCTTAGTTTCTTCACATATTATAGAAGATCTAATCACTTACATTTACTATGTATATTACTATCCAAATCAATTTAAGTAATTCCATTAAGATAATTTCTTAAAAAGATATAAAATTTCAAGTATGGTACCCCTATATAATCAATGATTTATTTTATTTACCCTATCCATTCCACCATGGCTCTTTTGATGCCTATGGATCACACAAGGTATTATGAAATGATTGGCCAAATTATTGTTAAATGAATATTAAGTGAACCAAGGTAGTCCGAAACCTTTATTTCATAAATTCACTGTATTATTCATAAAACACATAAAACTTATCATAAATTCATAGTATAAACTTAGTTAACAAATATGCTTGGGCAAAAATACAAGTTTAATTAAAAAAAACTGAAGAAATTATATTAAATAAAGTAAACAAAAGAATGAACTATATATTTCTCCTAGAACAAATCCTTCTCTAAAAATCTTTATTTAGGCTTATCTCCTTGGACTTTATTCTGCACAAACGTTCACTCACTTGCACACTCTCATACATTCTAATTTCACTCTAGTCTCTCACTATTAACTGTAATAATCTTTAATGCTAGCTTCTATCCTCACATAATAAATGCTTTGAAATTTATCTTCTAACCCCAAATTTGCTATGAGATTACTTCAAATTGGTTATGTCTGTTCATAGTGCCTTGATGTTGCTTTTGTAGCATTGACGCATTTCACATGGAATTTTAGTGCTACTTTTATAGCCCCACGACACCATCTTCGCTATTCTAGGCTACTGCAATGGCACCACAAAGCTGCTACAATAACAATGTTGCATATACTAGCATTAATACATTACCTCTACTATAGTAATAACGTTATAGTAATTTCATTATATTTTTGTAACAATATTTTTAATCACTTAAATTATGCTTGCTCTATTTGCATCATTTTCTTACATTAGAGTTTAAAGTCTTCATGACACCTAAAGTTTAAAAAAAAATTCTAGCATAAAAAAAAAAATTTTTAATGATAATAATCCGAACATTTTTATCATTTTGAGCTTAAAATTCACTCATTATTTACTTTAACATACTCACACTACAAAATATATAGTACTTTGATGGTTATATCTGATGGCTAAGATAAGGATGACTGACTTAAAATTTATATTAAGATGATTAGCAAAAACATAAGAGGTATCCATTAAAGAGAAGTCAAGTTAGGGCACCAAACATTTAACACATAAGAGAAAAATTAACCTTAATACTTTTTATCATTCAAAAATTAAAATATTTAATTACATAACCTTCAATCTATATAGCAATTAAAAGATTTTCAAACTATCTTTACTTCAAATAAAAAGAGGGAATAGTCGATTGAAACTAAGATGTTAGGCCATTAATGGAAGGATTTAAGAAAAATTTAAATTTATAATTAATTTATTCAAGCACCACTTTTTTTCATAAATATTTGAACAAATATGTTCTATGGTGACATAAAAGTAATTTAATTAGGGAATTTTAAGCTATATTTAAACATTTTATAGATGGATTTTTCCTTTGTTTCTTAGTTAGCCCCTTACTATTTACATTAGTCTTAATCTCTTATCTAAGATTTACTCTTTCATCTTAGTTTTAGCTTTATATTTGATTTTTAAATCATATGATATGCTCCCTCACTCGGGTTGTATGCAAGAAAGAAATCACAATAAGTTATATACATTATTTTAATTTAGGGAATAAACTCCTATAAGATAGTACTTTCATGCAAAGAAACATATTAATGCACTAATTAATCAATCCGGCGAAACTAAAATCAATCTAATTATTCCTTAACTCATATGCCCTAAAGGCATGCCTATAATAATGTCCAATCTGCTCAATGTATTGTGAGTTTTATAAAACAAATTATTTTATGTCCAATGATGAATTTCGCTCAGCTATTCTCTTATGTTCTTAAGGCTTTTATTTTACATTTAAAATGATGATTTTTTTTTTTCATATAAGGCTTATGGAGGACAATAAAAATAATCTGAAGCATGTTATATCATCTAAAATGTCTTAAAATTAAATTTTATGTGTACTTCATTCAAAGGTGAAATTTTAACATCACGTCATCCAAAAGTGAGAAATTTCTTCTATGAATTTCATGATCGCCACTAAACTATATGGAGCTAATTAGAATGTTTAGGTACTTGAACCACTTATTATTTTGGGACGATGGTTAAAATAAGATAAAAAGCCTCTTGGAAGTTATTATACCATTGAAATAGTGTAGGAATAAAATTGATGTTGTTTAGGATGCTATGTCCAAGCTAAGGTAGTTTTAGTTCCAAGATTGTGCTAGCTTATAGCACGTAATGCTAGGTCAACCTATGTTTGATTGAGAATAAGGATCATTTAGATTTTTTCTAAACTAACCTAGCATATGCTTAGGTTAAATTTATTTAGATGGATCCATACTAATTGTGCTTGATCCATTGTGATTATGACTTAAAAATTATTAGGCCATTAATGGGACTTAATGAGCATGGATAGATCTATTCAAGTTTTAATAGGTTATTTGGACTATTAGGTCAATAGTAGATCACTAAATTGACATAATTTCAACATAATGAATTATAAGGAGTCTATGATCTGATTACTTAGTGAAATCTAAATAAACTTTGAATCTAATGAGCTTGGTCATTAATAGCATGAGCATAACTTACAAAATAATACATCTCCTCCATGATACCTATTAGTAGATCTTCTTACAATATAATGCTAATGCTTACATGGTAGTATCTTACCAATCAAAGAAATCATTTCCTAACTGTTAGATATTACGATGCCTACTTCACTATTACTTACCCTCTCACTTAGCTCTTCATGCTTCAAACTACCTACCATTGTATCAAATCAAGCCAAGCCTCTCATCAATGATGTGCGTCATAATGCTTGTCATGACAATCTCTAACATTTGATTCATGAAGTATTCCCCATTAGGCTAATTGTAACTTTGTCCTTGTTGTCCTTATTGAGACCTACATGAATTTTGTCCTCTCATTAATGCCACTCTGCAACAGTTCTATTTAATCAATTTTAAATATCAACTATAGAGCATGTGATAGTTTTTTGGATCTTATGCGCATGTGAAGCAACAATTGATGTAACATGACATTCCATGAATGAAAGGAGAACAACAAACTTTTTGAAACATATGAAAAGTACTTGAAATAGTAAGACATCTTAAAAGAAGTACATAAAAAATAAATATTTACCTTAAGATAAATAAAAAATCTAAGTGTTATTTTGTAACAAAAATGTTATCTTAAACACTCTTATATAAATATATTACAAATCTTATAAAATATTTTGTTATTTTCAAGTGACAAATTGATTAATGTGTTATTACAACAAAAAACATGCATTTATTTTTCTTAAATTATCCTCATCTCTGATCCTGTTCTTATTGTGTAATAACCACAATGGATCATGCACACTTATCAATGTTTATACAAGTGATTGTGAGCATTATGAAGGCTAAAAAATAAACATATGAATCAACTTCAGGTGAATAATTTTGGAAGCTAGTTGACTTCACTGTTGACCGTAAAATTGAGTGAATTGATTCATGAATCGTTGCCATGTTTAGTTAGTGTCGCAGCTACTTCTCTTCTGTATTAATACTTATTTACTTGCTGGTATGCCAATATCTCTACATTTGATGTGTCATCATATAATCCTATCTCGTGCATTTTCGGTCAAAGAGAAAATATTACATTTTTTATACATATAAGTGAACAAGAGTAATAAAAAATCATGTTACATATAAGTGAAATTATAGAAATATGACCACCCCACCTATCATTATTCGCACGTACCTATAAAATATGTAATATTTTCACCATTGAGCATACCACACTTCTCTCTCTCTCTCTCTCTCTCTCTCTCTCTCTCTCTCTCTCTCTCTCTCTCTCTCTCTCTCTCTCTCTCTCTCTCTCTATATATATATATATATAAGATGAATCAATGAAAAATTTTATTATTCATCATTAAATGTTATTTTATTTTTAGTAGAAATTATAAATAAGATTACTATAAATTAAAATAATAATTCTAGTATTTTATTTTAAAAATAATCACCTAAATAATAACCTCTTTATTCTATTAAAAAAAAAATACTTCGCACCACAATTCATTTGGCAGAACAAATCTGAATCAAGTCACTCACATCGACCTGTGAGGTTCAGTTGCTCCCATTGAACAGAGATAATAAAAGGGAATTTGAGAAGAGAAAAGAAAAAAGCAAACAACAATGAAAATTAAGTTCTGGATGCAATGAGCTTATTCACGTACGACAGGACTTTGCAAGCTCACTAACAGCACCAAAAACAACAAAAACATTTATAAGAAAACTAGAGCCAAAACCAAAATCATTCAAGCGCACTGGAATCCAGAGGGGACGTTCTTTCCACAGTAGTCTAGGAGCAAAGTAAGTTTTATTGGGATATTGAGTTGGATTCCAAGCACATTAGCTTTAAGAGCAGTGCAAAGGCAAACGGCAGCCTCCAAGTTAGCCAAACCTTGGAGCAGAGTGCAGCAAGGGACCATTGGTGGCTTGCCAAGATTAAGATTGATGAGCCCCAGCACGTTGGCGCAAGCTCCAAGTTTCAGAACGTCATGCGGGCATTTGGGGGCGGTGGGCGGACTCAAGCATGGGGTTGTTGGTGTTGGTGGTGTTGGTGGGTTTGGAGTCGGGCAAGTGCCGCAAGAGCTGATTGTTGAGAAGAAGAGGAGGAGGGAGATGAGGAAGAGAGCGGCGGACGCGGTAGAGATGTTCGTGGAAGTGGCCATAGGTGAGAAAAGGAGGGAGTTTTGATGAAGTAGCGGCTGATTTTTTAGTGATAAGTAGCTTGAGGGAGGGAAGCTAAAGCAGGGGAATGCGAGTTAGGAGAGAGAGTTGGGGGACTTATATAGAGGGGTGGGGTGGATTTTTTTTGTTGGTGAGATTGATTGAAAGCCAGAAGTTTTATTTTTTTATTTTAGTTTTATGTTTTTTATGGTTTTGAAATGGAAAGGGGTGGTGAGTAAGGAAGTGGGTATAGTTTGAAGAGATAGAATTATTGGTGAGAAGAAGGAGCCATGTGAACCTGAGGTGGCAGAAGATTGATTTTGCTAGCTTAAAGAGGGAGGGCAAAAAAGGGTTTTTGAGGGTTGTGGGTCAGATGGGGGATGTCGAGGGTTGTGATTTTGTCTCCAAAAGCAACTATAAGTTAGCAAATGAGGGTGATTTCATGGTTTTAATTAATAAAAATAGGTCTATCTAGGTTAAATTTCACCTTGAAGTTTTTAAATATAACACACATGATTACAGTGGAAACAAAAAAGTAATATCACCATATTTCACTCTCTCTCCCTTATAATCAAGCAGATCATTTCATGTACAAAAGATGTCAGATACATTCGATTTTATTAAAAAAGGTCGGAAAAGGTCAGCATGATAGATACAGTTTATTGTTAATCTATTATTCACTCTTTTCTCTCTCTCTCTCTCTCTCTCTCTCTCTCTCTCTCTCTCTCTCTCTCTCTCTCTCTCTCTCTCTCTCTCTCTCTCTCTCTCTCTCTCTCTCTCTCTCTCTCTCTCTCTCTCTCTCTCTCTCTCCCCCCCCTTTCTTAGGCTATATTCTTTATGGTATGATTAACGGACATATCAGAATTCAACATCCTAAAATGGTGCGCTAAGTGTGGATCATACAATACAGAAGAAGAGTAGCCCGTAATAGAAACATCTGTAATAAAGAGTGCACAATAAAGTTTGTGAACCAGTAGATTCAGAAGCTGAACGACCAAATTCTGGATATAATCTAGAGGCACTAGCTTAATAAAAAATGTAGCATCCCAAAGAGGAAGGCTTGATGATCGAAGAGTCCCCTAGCCCTGGAAAAATAAGCAAACTCCCAATACTTTGATAGTCTTGGCTCGGCATCGATCTATCAGTATTGATTCAAGCATATAGAGGCACCTCGACAGCCATAGAATTCATTCTTTCAGCAAAAAACCTAAGTTGATTCCTTAAAGAGGTTTGAGATCCTGGTATTGATGTTCTATAAGAGCAAGATTGACCCAACCAACTAAATAGCCCCATTCAACTAAATAGCTTAGGTGGTTTCATGGGGTTTAGGCTGGTCACTAGGGTCCAACTAATGGCTATGGAGTCATTAATTTGATGACTTTAGGACTTTAGGATTACTTTGGTGGCTTAGACATGGTTAAGTCATTTTTTGGTGAAAGGGTCCAAGTGAGTTCAGGTGATCAAAAATTGAGTTTAGGCTAGGCTAGCCATGTCAATTGGCCCAATTGATTGAGCAACATTGTGTAGATGATTGTTATGAATACTTTTGGTGAAGGGTTGAAGTGATTTTGAGTTCAATTGGTGAGTCAATTTGAGGGATTTTTTAAATTTGGTCAATTTGGGCATGTTGGGTTAGACATGGGTCTATGTTGAGCTAGCCTTGGGCTAAGTCCAAATTGAATGGTCCACATGATCAAGTGAGATGTTGTGAAGATTTTTCATGAAGACATGGAGTGGAAATTTTGGGTTTATGGCCCTCAATTTGGTGAAGTTTGGGGACATGGCTAATTTGGTACAAAATTGGGGATTTTTGGACTTAAGTTGAAATTAAATGAAATTGGGGCTTCACTAAGGCCAATTGAAGGTTAAATTTGATGTGTAGGAATGTTATGAAGATTTTTCAACACAAATTGTGGCAAATGGAGTAGGTCATGGGTTCAATTTGGTGGAACCAAGTCATAGGGCCAAAATTGGATCTTTGGTTTAGTTCAAAATTAGGTTCAAATCATGGACCATTTGGGCTTGGATTTGGTCTAAGTTGGTCATATCAAGGGTGAACTTGGGTTTAGAATTGAAATTGGGGGAAATTGAGACCAATTAGATAGACATTTGAGGTAGATTTGGGAAAAAAATGGGCCTTTAAAGGGCAATTTGGGGGTTTTTGTCAAAGGTGGTCAAATTGACCAAATTGGGTCATGTGGTAGTTGAGAAAAATGAAATTAGAAGTATTTGGGAGGTTTTGGGAATTTTTGCAATTTTTTGGAATTTTTTGGATTTTGGGCTAAGGAGGGGTATTTTGGTAATTTGGCAAATTTTGGTGATTTTGGGTAGCTTGGGTGTTTTCAAGGTGTTTGAAATGATTTTTTGAACCAATTTGGGTATTTTGGGTAAATTTGAAAATTTTGGCCAAATTTGAGGTCCCAAAGGTATCCAGGTAATTTGGGGGAGTTTAGGGGCAAAAGGCTAGGTTAGGTTTCTCGGCAGAGTTGGAGTGCCAACCACCATCAATAAGCCATGGACCAATGGAAACCCCATTGTGGGTCCTCTATGTAGTGATATTAGCCAAACCCTAGCCTAGGGCTAATGGGTTTAGGGGACCCACCTACATGAGTCTCCCAAAAGTATCAAGAGACCAAAGCCTAGAGTTCTAGGTTTACGGTAGTGAGTGATTGTGAGTGCAAGTATGTACCTTAAGCCCTAGAACAACACCTAGGGTCAACCCTAAAGTCCAGCAGTTCTAAGGGTGACTCATCTTGAGTTCCCCCATAATGACCCTCCACCTACCAGGTGCTGGAGGTTATGACCAATATGTGGAATTTCAAGTTGAGTAGAGAAGAGTTTGGAATTCTAATGGTGAGGGTTCCTTTTCTAGTTTTCTAGGAATAGTCAATAGAAAAGTCCTATAGCTAGACCTTAGGCTACTAAAGCAGAAAAACTAAACCTCAACCAAAAGTGAGGTCAACACAGAGCTTGTATTAAATATAGATGAGTGTGGTGAATTGTAAAGGACTGAATGGCCCTAGGTAAGTGTTATGGACTACTTGCACTATAATCTTTATTATGCCTACAATAAAACTTGCATTGTCTTCTTTATTATGCGTAAAATGAAATTTTCACTATTTCTTTTATAATGCAATATGATTGACTACGTTTCATGCTCTTGTGATGTAAATCGTATGATTTTCTTCTTATTTCAATCCATGAATTTTTGTTCCCTCGATGTTTTTTTCTGTGCATGAATTTGGTATGTTGGTCTGTTGACTTTTCAAAATTAATTTACTTCAATCCAGACAAGATAAAATGTTAAAATCACTTATGATCTAGGACTTCTACCAGTCTCCTAGAAGAAAATATAATTTAACCACAAAAATCTAGTGAAATAAGCATCTATCATTAGAGTTTTGAAACCTAGATAAGGGGATCTAAAAAATCCTAGAAAACTTTGTATGGTTAAGCAAAAAAATAATTGTATAAGGTCTGGTTATTTTTATAATCTAGGATAAGGCTAAGGAGAAACTTTTGTTCCTAGTTGTCAATAATAGTGTGGGTTTCATAGGAAAACTGCGAGAAACTATTTGATCGGGTTATAAGAGTTTGAACCTTCCATACTTGGAAAAATTCAAAAAACTTAATTTGATTTTTCCTTTCTATATTAGAATTTAGGTCTTTTCGAATTTTATATTTGATCCTCAAACAAAACTTGGCAGTTTAGTAAACTATAACTTCTCCTGTTAGGAATATTTTGAATTTATCCTTGTAGGATTGATATACATACTCATTTTTGTATATTACTTGATCAACACGTATACTTGCGAGATTAATCGACTTGCTTCAAAATAATTTCAGGCATCAAGTTTCTGGCACCATTTTCGGGGATATTCATCATAATTTTCTATCTTTAGGAGAATTTTAGTTGTAATTCTCAACATCTAAGCTTGAAAATTTTATTATTTTTATTTTTTATTTGTTCTTATTTTTATTTATTTTATAAAAAATAAAATAAATAATGTTTCAAAACTTTTGCAGTGCAAACTCTCAGAAAACTTGTTTATACCTTTTCTGGAGTATGTCAACCCATTGATGGCTAGCATTCACATGAGTTTTGAACAACCTACCATAGAAACAAGATTTGATGACCAATATTCCAACACCTCTAACCCAAGCTGGTCAACTTACCCAAAATTCAATTCAAATAATAATGACCCAATTGTAGAAAATCAGCAATGGTGGAGCACCTAAGCTAATCCTGTAGAATGTTGGAATAATCAGGATTGTGATTACTCTTAAGAAAATGGGTATTTGGATGAATTGAAAACAAATCTACTAAATTAATTACAAAGTTAAATGACAGCATTAAGAAACATAGAAAATTAGATAAGATAGTTAGTTAGCCTAGAACCCCAAAGGTTGTCAGGGGTAGTGGATAGCCATGAAATTGAATCTAAAGAGTTGGTCCCTAAACAACAAGTAAAGTTGGATGATTTCTGTTGGACAATGACCAAGGAAGAATTTTCTCTTCATTTTATGGAAAACACTAGCATTGTTAGGGAGATATTTGACCCTATAAAACCACCCATAGAAGTGTCCTAATGGAAGGAGTTTGAAGATAGCCCTTTGCAAGAGAGTAACCCAGTAGAGTTAAATCCTAAACTTGAAAAAATCTAGAAAGAACTCAACCCAAAATTTAGAAAACCCTAATTTAACTCCTAAGGAGACACTTCTTTAAACTTGTGAGGAAAAAATTAATTTAAAAATAGGAAAATTAATTTGGAGAATTTTGTATTTAAAAAATATCATTAGGAATAATAATTTGAATAAACCCTTAACATACACTCTAGAAGACTATTGTCGATCTGAGGGAAAAGAATTGTAAGAAAAACTAAAATTTGAGGATTTAATAAGAACTCTTGGACCAATAAATGACTGAGTGATATATCGGCGATTACAAAAAGGGTATTTTGATCCATGAGTAAGAATTTTAGGTTGAAAAAAAAAAAAAGAATTGTCAGGTTGAGGATGTTAAATCAAGCATTATCTTTGGAGGCAGCCCAAATGTTACCTGATAATTCGAGGTTTTCTTTTTTTTTTTTTACTTTTTGCATTTGGTTTGAAATTTATTTTAAAATTTTATTAGAATTTTTTAATTATTTTTTGTTTCTTTACTTAAGCAAGAGTCATATGAGCATGATGGATTTCTTACCTAAGTTTATTGTTCTGCATTGGTGATCTTTATATGATGATGTATTACTATATTAAAAAGTCTTGCATCAATTTCATGTTATTACATGCCATGCTCTTGTCTTTTCCAGCAAATTTTCTTCTGGCATGCATAAGATAGAAAAAAAGTTTGGGGGAGGTAGTGATATATGTATAAGTACCTTAAAGTAATTCTCATAGTTGAGTCGATTTAAAGTAGAGAACTCGTGTGTGGAATCCTGATAATTTAATGAGATCATATGATGACCCTATTTGAATTAAGTCACGCATTTGTTGACCTCACTTTTGGTTGAGGTTTAGTTTTCCCTCTTTAGTAGCCTAGGGTCTAGCCATAGGAATTTCCTATTGACTATTCCTAGAAAAAAAGAAAAGAACCCTCACCATTAGAAACTCTAAACTCTTCCTTGCTCAACTTAAACTTCCACATATTTGTCCTACCCTTTTGCACTTAGTAGGTGGGGTCACTACAGGGGAGCTCAAGGAGAGTTACCATAGGGATATTTGACCTTAAGGTTGACTCTAAGTGTTGGTCTGGAGCTAGTTCACTCACTTGCACTCACTATCACTTACATCCACTCACAACCTTAAACCCAAAATTGTTGACTCTGATCCCTTATTCCTTTGGGAGACTCATGTAGATGGTCCCCTAGACCTATTAGCCCTAGTATAGGGTTTAGCTAAGACCAGTACATAGAGGACCCGAATGGGGACTTCTTTGGTCCATAGCTCATATATGGTGGTTGGTACCCCAATTCTACCAAAATTTTTAACTTCGCCTTTTGCCCCCAAATCCACCCAAATTACCTAAATGCCCTTGAAACCCTAAATTTGGCAAAAATTCTCAATTTCACCCAAAATATCCAGATTTATTCAAAAGTTATTTCAAACATTTCAAAATACCCAATTACCCAAATCCACCCAAAAATTCTAAGTTTACCAAAATACCTCCAAATTTACCAAAATTACAAAAATACCTTTGACACCCCAAACTTTTCAAAAACATCCACAATCACTCCAAATGTCTCCAAAACCAATTTGGACCCTCCAATTGGACACAATTTGGCCAATTTGACCATTTTGACCAAAACCCCCAATTTGTCTTTAAAGGCCTCTTTAAAGGCCCAATTTTTTAAAGGCCAAATTTTCCCAAATGCACTTCAAATGTCCATCAATTTGAGCCCAATTCCCCTCAATTTCAATTATAAACTCAAATTCATCTTTCACATAACCATTATAAAGCAAATTTATGCCTAATTAGCCCATGCTTTGAGCTCAATTTTGATCTACGTCAAACCCCCAATTTTGGTCCTATGAGCTAATCTCATCTAATTGAACCCCATAGCCTACTTAATTTTCCTCAATTTGAATCCTAAATTCTTAATAACAATCATTAACATCAAATTTTACCTTCAATTGGCCTTGGTAAAGCCTCAATAGCACTCAATTTTGACCCAAATCTAAAAATCCCCAAATCTGTCTCAAATTGGTTGTCTCCAAATTCTACCAAATTGAATGTCCTAACCCCAAAATTGACACCCAATTTATGTTGAAAAATCTTTATGATATTCCTATAGATCATTTTCAATCATCAATTTGGACTTAGCCTAACTTTAGCCCAACCTAGACCCAAGTCTAGTCCAACATGTCCAAATTGACCAAAATCCCAAAATCCTTCAAATTGATCTTTCAATTGACCTTAAAATTACTTTAATCCTTCACCAAAAATCTTTATTACAATCATCTACACAATTTTGATCAATCAGTTGAGCTCAAAGTTATGGCTAGCCTAACCCAAACCCAACTTTTAGCCTTTTTGACCTAAATTGGACCCATGCACCAAAATTGACTTAGCCATGCCTAAGCCACCAAATTGAGGACACAACAGCCACCAAGTGCACCCTATGGACCAGGATAGACCCACCTAAACCAACCAAAATGAGCTATGGACCATTGAGTCCCTAAATTAATGGATCTTATCCCATTTATGGGCCTTAACCAAAATATCTCCCCCATCATCACTTTCCCTTGAAGGTTAATCATAATTAAGGTTAATCATAATTAACCCTCCATTTAGTCTCCCCCTGGCTCACCTGACCATCTGGCCACCACCTCTGACCCTGCCGGTTGTCCTAGTGGTCGAAAAATGCCAAAACTGAGAGCCACAACCCCTAAATCAAACCCAATTTCAACCATGGAAGCCACCTCATCCCAATGGATCTTTAGAGCTCCTCAGCCCTCCACCTAAGCAACTCTTTGCACCCATCAATTGGCCCTGAGCTTCCCTCTAAGCTCCTCTATTTAATTAGCTCCTCCATGGCTAAAGGGAGGAGTGTGAAGAAATTCTTGGGAAAACTCTATCAAAATCTCACCGAGACTCTCCAAGCATCCCTAAGCTCAAGCCAACCATCTTCCACCTTTGATTCCCACTGTGGGAGCCAAATTTTGAGCTCAAAGTTTCAGCTCAAACCAGGACATCTCTCCACAGTCCACAAAACTCAAATTAATTGTGCACACACCATCCCTAGAGCAAGAGGAGTTGATTCCCCATCAAACCCCCTCTGAAATAGCCTCTAGGATAGCTCTAGACTAACACATGAAATCCACCTTAATCGAATTCATACCTAAAAAATTCACCAGGGCTTGAAACTTCATCTGGAGGTTCGTTGGGTCCAACTGAAGCTACCATAATCATCTAATTGAGGCCTCCCCTCCCAGACAAAGGTATTGAACTCTAACCCTAAGTTGAGGTTGTCCCGAGCTTATTTTGATTCTCCATTTGTAATGACTTGATTTTATGGCCTCTTAACCATATAGATTAAATGTATTTATCTTGAGTAGATGAAGATTTAAAAACAAACCCCATGAGATTTGGTTGATTCTGGACGAAGATCTTAAGTTTTCAGTGTGAACGGCTTATGGCTTAGGTCACTTGGGGACGATGAAGGGATGTCATCCGATCACGCGTTTATTCATTGGACCGTCCTGATGAAGCCAAACAAGGATATGGTGCGTGAACAGCGGGCTGACGAGGCGACTACGTGGCTGGTGGCGTTGAATGGCTGAGCGCCATGTGGAGACTTTGGAGCGGATGAGGATGAGTTGGCGCCGCGTGGATAAGTAGATAAATAAGGGGATTTTTTATTTATTTTAATGCCTAATCTTTGAAAATTCATAACTTTGCATAGAAAAATCATAAAAATGAAATAAAAACACCCTCTTGCTCAATGAATAGAGAAGAATAATGTGAAATAAAAATAAAAATTATTTTTGTATTCCTTGATTTTTAATGAATTAAATACCCTTTGTGGTATTTTAATTCTCCATAACTAAAGAAGGCTCACCATGGCTTGAACTGTTGAGGGTTCATTCCCCATCCTAGAGGCATGTATTCTAATTTTTCCAAGGTCAAAGGGCATCTCTATGCTTCTAGCCCTAATTTTCAAGCTAAAGTGGCCATTTTGTCTTATTTTAATTATATAAATCAAAATATCACTTTAAAAATTATGGAAATAATTTTGTTAGGTTTTTTTGTGGTCAGAGAAGCCTAGAAAAAAAATCATGATGTTTTGAACTATCTTGTGAATTTCTATAATTAATTAAATGTAAATATCTTATATTAATTCATGTAAATTAAATAATTATCAAAAATTGACAAAATCAATCCTACACTGTTCATAAAAATCATTTTTATTTACTGTAAAAATTTGAAAATTAATTGATTAAGTTCAAGTATTAAAATGAATTTTCTAAGGAAACTTTGTATTTTTGTATAAGAAATTATATTAAATTAAATAAACTTAGAAAAATTATGAAACTTAGTTTTCTTGAGTTCCTTGTGATCTAGGACATTTAATAAAAATAAAATATATTTTTGTGAGAATATTTCATTTTTAAAAGGTACTTTAAATTAAAAATAATTAAAATAATCAAAATTTTCAAAAATATCAAAAATGGTTCAAAATGTACCTAATTGCTCCCTGGTCACTTAAAATTCATTAAGACATTTTCCCTAATTTTTCTAAGTAAAACAATGAATTTTTTTAGGCTTAAAAGGAATTTTATCTATTTTCTCACTAAAATAATTACATTAAGTAAATTAAAAATAAAAAAATATAAAATTTGATTCTCTGATTTTCTTGAACTTTAAGAAGTCTATTAAAATATAAAAATGATTTTTGTAATTAAAAATATTCTTTTATGTTTAATTTAATAATTTAAATTGGTTAAAAATTAAATAATAACAATAATAAATAAATTCAAAAAATCATGAAATCTTGACTAGGTATTTCTCTGACCATAGGAAACCTCCAATATTTTTTCCATAAATACAAACTTTATTTTGGAAAGTTAGATAAATTAACTTTTGAAAATCCTATTTTCTAAATAATTATCTCTATTTTCTAAAATCCTATTTTCTAAATAATTATCTAAATTAAATTAAATTTTAAAAATTCACATATTCTCCTCTGATACCTTAATTACCTTATGGATATAGACACTTTAAACCCTCAAAGTCATTTGAGTTGTGTTTAATGAGTTATGAGGTGAAGATCCCCAAGGGCAAAGTGATAATTTTAGACTTTGGTGCCTTAATCAACATTTAGGATTAACCAAGGTAAAATGGATAATTGTTATCTTAATCAATATGTTTGGATGATTGAAACACAATGGGATTAAAAGGTAGAAACCCACTCACCACCTTTGCACAATGTTAACAAGATTATAAACTTCCTAATTTCATGATTTGGAAGTTAATCAAAACCAAATGATTCTTAAGTAAGGGGCTAAGCTAGAAATATGATGATTTACTTCTCTTAAGCCCAAAGTTGATGATGATTTGATTATTTGATTAAAATGCACATTATTTAGAATCAAAACTTTGATGACCACCATTTCACCTATCATGATTGTTAAAGTCTTGGCAGTGGTCTAGGCTCAATGTCTAAACTTAATTGATTGGATTTAGAAAATAATATAATTGGTGATTAACATCTTTAAACACTATAAGCCTGACCTTAATTGTGGGCACCATAATCTTTAAATGACCTAAATTTGCCTTTGGGGCACCCACTCACATAACTTTTAAATGAAACATCAATTGATTAATTGAGTATCCTATCCTTAGGATAATTAAATTGTTAAGTTTTACTGAGCAATGGGTAGTCACACTTCAACCTCAGATGATTAATGGAACAATATGATAAGTCTAAAAATGAACTCGGAATATTTCAATAGATCTTCAAAATGGTCTTGGGTCATGCCTCGAGCATTTTGAAATTTTTTGGACATTCTGAAGGGCAAATTGAACTTGTCATATTTTGTTCTAAAATTATCCATTAGGATCTTCCAAGATCCAACAAAATCATAGCCTGGGGTTTGGTAGCTAAACCTTCATCTACTCTTGCTACTTAAACTTTCCTGCAACATTATCTATATATCTTGCAAGTACTGACCTTTCAGGTGGTGAAACGAGAAGACTCGCGTCAGGTACAGGTACGCTTTTATAATTTGCAGTACCGTCTTTTCTTATATTTTCCGCATTGTATCTTTATGCTTATAAAACTTGCATGTTAAATAATGATATCACCCTACATGAAAACTAAAACTATTAGGATAGCCAAAAGTAGGATAGTCGTGAAACCAAAACCAAAACTAAAACCAACCAAGATAAAAAAATTTACCACAACAACATTCAAAATATAAGACAACTTTAAATTTAATCACAAACATCACAAAACAACATAAGAATCCCTCGGAGGAGGTAACCTACGATTGCTGACGAGACTTCCTACTATCTAAATGAAAGTAAGGAAATCATTAAGTTGAGTTTAGTATATTCATTTTGACGAAGTGAATCTAATAGAAAATAGTGGTATCGGAATGAGGGAATCGTAAGATCCTAATCAGTGTCTCTCTAATCAACTTTAATATGCCGCCATAATATTTACCATAACCATAGGGACAACTGATTTGACATCTTAAATTGATACATTAGAAAACTTAAACTCGACACGACGAGGAGCTCAAAGCCAACATTGTGGGCAACACTACCATCTTCAACAGCAGGAGGATCTACAACAACATATCTTCTCTTAGAATTAAACAACAAGCTATAGGATTTTGAGGTTGTTTGTTTATGCAACATAAATCTTCAACTCATCTTTAGGCCTTTGTATAGCTCTGCTGTACAATATAAGCCCTAAATCTTCTTAGGATTTTGAGGTTGTCATTTTTCACGACCTAAATCCTCACATCTTTTAGGCTATTTATGTGATCGTTTCACATAAATGTAAGCCCTAAATTAATAAAACTGGCAGGATGAAACACTTAAATAATTTCTTCTCAAAATTGAAGCCAAACAATAGGATAGACTGTGAAGTCACTGGGGTTCTCCTCCGGATCTATGACATCCCCTAGTTCTTCCCCCTTTGGATTATATAACAAAATGTTCCAAATTTAAGCAATTCCCCTTTCACACCTCTTTGTCTGATCTCATTGAAAAGTCCTATTCTTTTGACCTCTTTGAAAATAAAATAATATTCCTTGATTTTATTCCTTGATTTTTATTGAGAGTTTTCTTAGGTGAATTCGGTTATCTATGATGTAATTAATGATAGGGGCTTGCCCTTATAAGAAGCTTTTCTGAGCCTAGCTTAATATAAATCCTATTTAATTCTTTGTATTAAATAGGGGAAACTTGTTGGCAAAAAAATTGGTTTTACATACCAAACAAACGTCATATATTTCTTAGTTTATTTGATCAAGCATCATCCTTAAGTCTTGTGTTTATCCTCCGTGATAGATATAAGGTTTGAGGTATAGTGCACTTTCATTTAAACTATGAAAGATATGAGGTCAGTTTGATTTCATATTTTTCTAATATATATATAAGATTTCCTTCCAAAGCTAGCGACAGGATTTCAATTCCGGTGGTTAATTCCAATGGGCAACTTCACACCCAAAATAGTGCCAACAACATTTTGACAACTTCCATCTAAATCTGAAGTTGTCTCAAAATAATTAAAAAGGTGTAAGTAAAATATTAGTAGTCAACTAGAGATATTTTAAAAGTTTTTATTTTCAATCCAACCAATTTAAATAAGTTTTAAATTTTGTAATAGAGTATACTATATTAAAATTCAAATTAAGAAGAATTTGATAATTATCATTTAGTGGTAATCGGACATTCAAAATTTGTAAGGAAAATATGTTCCACCAGATATAGTAATTTTAGTAAAATTGAAAATTAAAAAGAAAATTAAACAATAAAGAGTGATGAAGAGCCTAACTTAAAATAAAAGTCCAAACAAATGGTCAACTCCCCCAAGAAGATGATTGAGGTGAGTGTAAAAATAAAAAAAATAGGTTTTTAAGTTATTTCCTAAGTAATAATACCTAAAAATATTCTTAATGAATTCATTAAGATGTTATATCCAGAAAAGAGTGGATTGGTTAGTTGAACCTTAACCAATATAAGGATATCTTTTTAAAATGATATTATTTCAATTGCACTATATTAAGCATTTTGAGATTTGCTTAGGTTTAAGAAGAAGTGAATAAAAGAAAAGACTAGATTATTGGAAATTAATAAAAATTATATAGTTGAATGAGAGTTGCATATCCTTTATAACACTTATTTATTCAAATTTAAGATTCAGAAAGCCGCATGAGAACTCCAAATATCATTTTAGTCCTTATTGAGATGAGAGATTACTTGATTGCAAGTAATCAATAAGTTTGGGGGAGTTGATACAAGGGAAATTCTTGTGATACTATTTCATTGGATACAATGTTTTCATTATCATTCATCATGATTTTATGCTTGCGAAAGGTTATTTGTGATGTTTTTCAGGCTATAGGTATCAAGTGAGCAAAACAATGTTAAATAACAAAATGTGTCAGGATCGGTGTAACCACGCTAGAACTAGGTGTGACTATGCCAAGTTTTCAATAACCATGCCATATGTGGGTATGACTACACTAGATCTAGTTTAACCATGCCAGTTTTGGGCGTAGTCACGCCATCAAATGGTCAAAATTGATGTTAGAAAGAATTTCATTCCTTTTTGGGCCCTCTTCTATATAAGGGGTGCAAGGGCATGACTTGAGACATCTGAAGGCAAACTTTGGAGGCTCTCTAAGCATATTTGAGGGTTTGAGTAAGCTTTTAGATTCTTTTCTTCTTCCTTGAAGGAGAGAACTCCTAGGATAGTTTTCTTTTCTCATTTCATGCTTGTTTGTTGAGTTTTTTTCCGGAGTTCTTGAGAGTTCAAGAGGTGAGGTGATTTTCTTATATGAAAGGAGATTTGTGAGAGCTTCTATTAAACACAGAGGACCACAATGTATTGCTAAGGACTAATTCGATCTGGGTGAGTGTTATGGACATCGTGAAATTGTATCTTTACTATGCCTACAATAAAAATATTCACTTTCTTTTTTCACGTATTGTGATTGAATTTGTTTTTTGATCCTACGATGTAAGGCATATGATTTTCACATTTTTTTTATTCTATGGATTTTGGTTCCGTCGATGTCTTTTAAATGCATGAATTGGGTATGTTGATGTATTGACTTTCTGGCATTAATTTACTTTGGTTTGGACATGATAGAATGTTAAAACCACTTGTGATCTAGAACTTCTTCACATCACCAAGATTGAAAAATAATTTAACCACAGAAGCCAGATGAAATTGGAATATTATCATTAAGGTTTTGCAACCTAGAAAAGGGGATCTAAAGAATTTTGGGAAACATTGTACGGTTAACAAAAATTAAACTGTATATGGTTTTTAATTATTCTTATGACCAAGGAAAATGCTAAGGAGAAACGTCTGTCCCTAGTTTTCAATAATAGTGTGTGTTTTGAGAAACTGTTTGACCGGTGTCATAAGAGTATGAACCTTCCATATCTAAAAAACTTCACAAAATTTAGTTTTCTTTCTTCTTTCTACATTAGGATTTTGGAATTTTTTCTAACTGGATTTAGCGGTTTAGTAAACTATAACTTTGTCTATTAGGAATATTTTTATACTATCCTCATGGGATTGATAGGCGGACTTGTTTCCCTATACTACTTGATTGACACATATATTTTGATGATTGACTGACTTAATTTGTAGCAAATTCAAAAATCATTTCCAGTAGAAGAGGGCTCCCTAAGACGATAAGTGAAGATCAAAAGATGACTTAGGTCCTTTTACCTATCTATAATATGATGACACCTTGAATCCTAGGTCCAATCAAAATTAGGCCTAACTTCAATCTTAGGTTTAAACCACAATAGATTTAAAACTAAATTGAACCTATCCTTAGGTCTAGCCCATCCTAGAGCTAACCTAAGTCTAACCTAACTTATACTTAAACTTAGTTCAAATTGCACCCTTTTAGATCTAGCCTAACATAAACCTGACCTAAGTCTAACCAAACTTACACTTATTTCAAACTGAATCCCTTTAGGTTTAATCTAGACCTAATATAGGTCTAACATAGACCTGGTTCCCTTAAAACTCTAATAGTTCTAAGCCTAATCTGGTCCTAGTCTAAAGACTAAACCACTGGGTCAATAAACGTAACTCGAGTTAACTCAATTCAACTGAACCACAAGGTCAACCCGTCCTAACTCAGGTTAACCCAATTCAACTGAACCACTGGGTCAACCTAACCTAACCTAACTTAGGTTAACCCAATTCAATTGAACCAATAGGTCAACCCAACCTAACTCAGGTTAACCCAATTTAACTAAATCACAGTGTCAACCTGACCTAACTCTGATAAACCCAATTAAATTGAACCATTGGGTTAAACCCAACCTAACTTGGGTTAACCTAATTCAACTGCACCAACCCGACCTTACACGAGTTAACCCAATTCAATTGAACCTGTAGGTCAACCCAATCTAACTAAGGTCCCAATTCAATTGAACCTGTAGGTCAACCCAATCTAACTAAGGTTAACTCGATTTAACTGAACCACTGGGTCAACCTGACCTAACTCAGGTTAGCCTAAGCCAACTAAACTACTGGGTCAACCTAACTTAACTTGAGTTAACACAATTTGGGCAAAAGTACCAAATCAACCTAAATGACATGACATAAAATTTACTCTAAAATATATTATAACTCGAACATAAAAAATGAAATTAAGTTTGAGAAGCTATTTTGGAGGAGGTAACCCATGGTTGCTAAAAAAAATTTCTTCCTATCACTTATGACTGATCAAACCACAAACCCCAATGACCCTGAGATGACGAAACCATGGGACCTTGACCGTGTCATCCCAAAAAAATAAAAAAAATAGTAACATAATAAGAAAGATTATCTAACTAAAAAGTTTTAAGCAACCTAAAATTTTCAACCCCTAAAATCCAAAAAAGACATTAAAACTTAAATGAAACAATAATGAACAAAATTCATTGAACACAACTTGAACCCAAAATACCTGAATCTACGAAGATCTCTTGGACAAATTAACCCGTGGTTACTAACAAGAATCTTCCGGTCATAGTAGGCCTGACCACCTCTCAAACTAGGTAGACCAAGGTGCCCGACGACCCCCAGATGACGAAGCCATGGACATCTTGACTAGGTTGTCTAAATAACGAAAAAATTAAAAATTTTAAAATTAACAAACAAACTAAAACATAATTTTTTGCTAAATTTGTTTTACAGGATTGCTAGAGGAAAAGGGCGGACTTCACCCTAGATTTACTTTGCTTGTTATTAGAGTGCGTTAACTCTATTTTATAAGAATGAACATTTAAAACTTATAGAAAAAGAATGAACTTCAACCAAATCATTAACGACAAAACAAAACTATAGGATAGTTCAGAATCCTTATAAATCTGTTACATTTAGGATAGTACTTTGACATTCCTTTTCTTGACAACGACATTAGACTTTGTGTGAACAAACTAATCTCAATTGAGAGTTTTCTTGAATAGTCTTGACTACTTTAGATGTAATTAAATATAGAGACTTATCACTATAAGATGATGTGAACGTTAGAATATGTGCATCAACATCAGTTCTCTGGTAATTAGCTTTCATAGGGTTTCTTACGTTTGTGCCTTTAATGCATAGCAAAGTGATCTCACTTTGGATTTATGCCTTGGATCAATCAATGAGAAAATTTACCTTACAAAGGCTTTCGTACATCTCTTTTTTTTTTGTTCCCATCACTACCTAACCTAGTCCTCCGATTTCTCATCTCTTAGTTCATCTACATGATTTGAGATGGTGAACTATTTAGAGGAAAGGAAAACATAATAGAAAAAAACCAACGACTCTCAACGATAATGATGATATCAAGCAATCAACGAAATGAAGACCGATGACACGCGACGGGCGACACCAAGAGTTTGGCGACTCTGCGGGGACATCCTCTCTTCCCATCTTTGATTAATAAAGTTGTTCTCGTGATATGCCTTGTTTCGGCTAATTATCCTCTTCTCTTTAGTATATTTTTCTCATTTTATTATTGGGCAAGATAAAGCCGACATGTCCCCAGTTCTAGAATCATTCATAATTAATGAATCTTAAAATTCTAAATCCCAAAAACAAAAAAATAAAATGACATTATTAAAAACTCAACATTAAAACTTTCAACAAAATAAAATAAAATCAAAACCAACTTTTCCTAAGACTTATGTCGGTTACAATTAAAACTTAAAAAAAATCTCTAGTTTACATAATGGGTAGGGTCCTGAAAGAAAAATAAGGATGACATTTTAAACTTATTCAAAATTATAGAATCAAAATGATGGATGCCCCGAAGTTAGTATTTTATTTTATTGGAGGACTCAACTTGCCAGCTGACAAGGCTTCTCACTACCAAGGATCGTTGATCAAATTTGGGTTTGGATTTGATGAAATTGAAGCAGTGCTTGGAAATCTGCCTCACATTGTGATGAAGAAAACTACCTCGGAGGTTATAGAACCATCAATTGAGTTCAATATAAAATCCCACCAGGAGTTTCATTTACTTAAGTAAACTCTATCCGAGAAAGTTTCCACGGTTAGAAGGACTTTAATGTCCATTATGGTTTGTTTTATCATTGAGACTAAGGAAGAGATTGACCGTAAAGGAAAGAAGGTTTCATGGAGATGGAATTTGTTCCACCACCATATTTATTCGAGATTGGGTCCAGCTCTAAGACTGTGCCACTGACCCGCACTTAGCAGAGGAATAGAAGTCGTTCTACCATAAAGAAGAAAAAGAACAAAATTGACAAAATTAAGGTTGATGAGCTTAAGGAAAAGGAACTTCCTTAGGATTGTTTCCTTTTAGAAAGAAGAATGTTCTACCCATTGTCCGCTCCTCGCGACAATGAAATTGTTCTTAAGATTGCTAACAGTCCACCTTGATCTTTTCTCCGACAAAAAGAAAAGGAGAAGAGTTAATTTTTCTCATAGATTCACTCCTTGTATTTCTTCCTATCACTTATGACTGATCAAACCACAAACCCCAATGACCCTGAGATGACGAAACCATGGGACCTTGACCGTGTCATCCCAAAAAAATAAAAAAAATAGTAACATAATAAGAAAGATTATCTAACTAAAAAGTTTTAAGCAACCTAAAATTTTCAACCCCTAAAATCCAAAAAAGACATTAAAACTTAAATGAAACAATAATGAACAAAATTCATTGAACACAACTTGAACCCAAAATACCTGAATCTACGAAGATCTCTTGGACAAATTAACCCGTGGTTACTAACAAGAATCTTCCGGTCATAGTAGGCCTGACCACCTCTCAAACTAGGTAGACCAAGGTGCCCGACGACCCCCAGATGACGAAGCCATGGACATCTTGACTAGGTTGTCTAAATAACGAAAAAATTAAAAATTTTAAAATTAACAAACAAACTAAAACATAATTTTTTGCTAAATTTGTTTTACAGGATTGCTAGAGGAAAAGGGCGGACTTCACCCTAGATTTACTTTGCTTGTTATTAGAGTGCGTTAACTCTATTTTATAAGAATGAACATTTAAAACTTATAGAAAAAGAATGAACTTCAACCAAATCATTAACGACAAAACAAAACTATAGGATAGTTCAGAATCCTTATAAATCTGTTACATTTAGGATAGTACTTTGACATTCCTTTTCTTGACAACGACATTAGACTTTGTGTGAACAAACTAATCTCAATTGAGAGTTTTCTTGAATAGTCTTGACTACTTTAGATGTAATTAAATATAGAGACTTATCACTATAAGATGATGTGAACGTTAGAATATGTGCATCAACATCAGTTCTCTGGTAATTAGCTTTCATAGGGTTTCTTACGTTTGTGCCTTTAATGCATAGCAAAGTGATCTCACTTTGGATTTATGCCTTGGATCAATCAATGAGAAAATTTACCTTACAAAGGCTTTCGTACATCTCTTTTTTTTTTGTTCCCATCACTACCTAACCTAGTCCTCCGATTTCTCATCTCTTAGTTCATCTACATGATTTGAGATGGTGAACTATTTAGAGGAAAGGAAAACATAATAGAAAAAAACCAACGACTCTCAACGATAATGATGATATCAAGCAATCAACGAAATGAAGACCGATGACACGCGACGGGCGACACCAAGAGTTTGGCGACTCTGCGGGGACATCCTCTCTTCCCATCTTTGATTAATAAAGTTGTTCTCGTGATATGCCTTGTTTCGGCTAATTATCCTCTTCTCTTTAGTATATTTTTCTCATTTTATTATTGGGCAAGATAAAGCCGACATGTCCCCAGTTCTAGAATCATTCATAATTAATGAATCTTAAAATTCTAAATCCCAAAAACAAAAAAATAAAATGACATTATTAAAAACTCAACATTAAAACTTTCAACAAAATAAAATAAAATCAAAACCAACTTTTCCTAAGACTTATGTCGGTTACAATTAAAACTTAAAAAAAATCTCTAGTTTACATAATGGGTAGGGTCCTGAAAGAAAAATAAGGATGACATTTTAAACTTATTCAAAATTATAGAATCAAAATGATGGATGCCCCGAAGTTAGTATTTTATTTTATTGGAGGACTCAACTTGCCAGCTGACAAGGCTTCTCACTACCAAGGATCGTTGATCAAATTTGGGTTTGGATTTGATGAAATTGAAGCAGTGCTTGGAAATCTGCCTCACATTGTGATGAAGAAAACTACCTCGGAGGTTATAGAACCATCAATTGAGTTCAATATAAAATCCCACCAGGAGTTTCATTTACTTAAGTAAACTCTATCCGAGAAAGTTTCCACGGTTAGAAGGACTTTAATGTCCATTATGGTTTGTTTTATCATTGAGACTAAGGAAGAGATTGACCGTAAAGGAAAGAAGGTTTCATGGAGATGGAATTTGTTCCACCACCATATTTATTCGAGATTGGGTCCAGCTCTAAGACTGTGCCACTGACCCGCACTTAGCAGAGGAATAGAAGTCGTTCTACCATAAAGAAGAAAAAGAACAAAATTGACAAAATTAAGGTTGATGAGCTTAAGGAAAAGGAACTTCCTTAGGATTGTTTCCTTTTAGAAAGAAGAATGTTCTACCCATTGTCCGCTCCTCGCGACAATGAAATTGTTCTTAAGATTGCTAACAGTCCACCTTGATCTTTTCTCCGACAAAAAGAAAAGGAGAAGAGTTAATTTTTCTCATAGATTCACTCCTTGTTTGAGACACTTTTCTGAAAGGAGAAATGCTCAATCACCCAGATCTTGCACAAGTTGGGGTGTGCAGTCTCTCGTAAAGTAAGAGGAGAAATTTTCAAGGAAGAAAACCCATGTTGCAAGTATTAAAAGGATGATACACCCAGGGTCCCTGCAAAGTTCTGTTTGGGGGACTGACAGACTCCAGTTGTTTCAGCCCAGGTACCCAACAAGCTGCGTTTGGGATCTAAGATGAGTTACACTACCACCTCCACAAAAAGATAGTACCTTCACTCTCCCGTCAAAGCTAGTCCAGACTTTTCACCAACACATGATGAAATGCTGCTAAGAGCTAAGGAAACATCTGTCAGTATGAACTTACTAGTAAGGATGTTACGAACGGGGGATCGTACCCACCCACAATACGATGACATGCCTACAAATGTATCTCATCTTATACTAAAAAATAACATATGGAGACGTAGTTCATCAGATGAAGTCTCTGATGTTGTGGGTATACGGTCCATCACATCAGTTCGTTAATAGCCTCACAGCTTACAACTGGTATGCCAAACTTCCCAATGGGTCTGTTAATACCTTCACTGAACTAGAAAATCTTTTTATTCAACACTTTGATGGAGCCCAACACCATATTTTAGTTGGAGACCAGGTCATAGAAAAATAGTAGCCAGAAGAAACTCTCATAGACTACATTCTTAAGTGGAGAAACCTCAGTATGAAGTTTGAAACACAGCTCCAGGAGCAACATGCCATTGAAATCCTATTGAAAAACATTCACGGACGGGTAACATTTATGCTTAATGGGTTTACAAAAAATTCATTTGAAAAGTTACGAAGTATTGCTGCCAGTCTCCAAGAAAAAAGCCAAACAGAAGAGTATAGTAAAAAAGACATAAAAGCCAAGGCTAGTCAAGACATTCAAAAAGAAAATTAGGGAATGTCTTGATAGTGGAGAAGGGCAAGTAACCAATGCAAGAGCAGCCTGAGCAAAGAAAAAATATGACTAAGTGTTGACACACTGCAACCACAGCCACCTTTACAACTGCAATTCCAACAATCGAATCGCAGAAAAGAAATCAAAGGCAGAGCATATGAATAAATATTATCCACTCAAAATAGAAGCCATCACAAAAATATTTCACAGTTTGTTGAAGATTCTAGAGTTGAAGCTGACCAAAGCCAAAAGGTCAGGGGAAGTTAATATGAAAGACCAGCCTAATTATTGTGCCTACCACAGGATGCCCATGCAAAGATTGAAGATTATTTTATGTTGAAGGACTGGTTGGACTACAAATTTTTAGTCAGGGAACATAGTCATCCTGAAAGAATACTTCAAAGAGCCTGAAAAGGTTTCAATCAATGTGATATCAGCTAGTAAATTTGTTCCTATCAACCCCTACAAAGACAAATAAGGATGAGCTGTATCATGGACCAAATCTTCAAAGAAGGTTCTCAACGATATGCATGCTACTCTAGCCTCAGCATCAACATGTCGGCCGCCAAATTAGAAATGAGATATTTGATTTAATTAATATATGTATATAGTTTTGAAAAAGTAATTATTTAATTTTGAAAATATGAGACCGAACTGATCTCATGTAGACAATAGTTTAAATAAACGAGCACAACAACGTAAGTGATACATCCATCCCAAAAAATAGATACATTACTTACTAGTGGGCTCGATTAAATAAACTAAAGAATTTATGACATCCGTTTTAGTCTGTGAACCTTTATGTTGACTGACAAGTTCCCCTATCTAATATAAAAAAAATAGATAAGGCTTTTATTAAGCTGGGTTTTTAAAATTTCCTATAAGGGCAAGCCCCTATAGTTAATTACATTTTAGATAACTGAAGCCACCTAAGAAAACTCTCGATTTAGATCAGGGAATATTATCTTCAAAGAGGTCAAAAGGATAGGACTTTTCAACGAGATCAGACCAAGGAGTGTCAAATGGGAAAAGCTCAAATTGGGAACATTGTTGAGGAATTCAAATGAAGAGGAACTAGGGGATGCCATGAATCCTGAGGAGAACCTTGGTGGCTTCCCAAACTATCCTACTATTTAGCTTCAATTTTGAGAAGATGTTATTTGAAGTTTCAAAGTGCCAGTTTATTATTTAGGGCGTATATTTGCGTGACACGGTCACATAAATCGTCTGGAAGATATGAGGGTTTACGTTGTATCTGACAATAACCTCGGAACCTAAAGCGAGTTAGGGCTTAAATTGCACAACCTGGATGTGCAAAGGCCTAGAAGATAAAGTGAGGATTTATGTCGCGCTAGGCAGACTACCTTGAAATCCTACGGCTTGTTATTTAATTCTAAGGAGTGGTTTAGCTGATGTAGACATGTTTTGCTGTTGAAGATGGTCATGCTGCCCACAATGCTAACTCCGAGCTCCTCTTCGTACCACCTTCGAGTTCGATGTCAATTTTAAGTGTTCATGCAATTGTTTAGTCAACGATCTGCTGTCGGGTATCTCCTATAAAACAAACTACTGGCCTCCTACTCTAAGGTATAATGTGTAAAAGAAAAGGTAGCAGGTACAAGTATAATGACAGAATTTAAGAAATGAGTTAGCATGCATTGTATCAACAAAACATATACTATCTAGCAAAACTCAAGAAAGAGCGGAAAATGACCCACGATGAAAGAAAACTCGAGAAAATCGGCAAATGACTCACGATAGAAATCTTGAAGCAAAAAAAAAATAACAAATGACAACTCAAAGAAAGCCAACGAAAACACAGGAAGATCCCGGAAAAAGACCATGAGTGTTTTACCAAAAGTTTCAATAAAATCACACGAAAAAGCCTGAAAAGAGAGAACCACAAGCACTCGGGTCAGGGCTAGACTCAGATATTATATATTTATACTCGAGGGACGTCGAAGGCTACTATCGGTCACCCGGATGTATAAAGCCCGCCACTCAACTCGAAGGGTGTTCTACTAAACCTAACTTAGGACGGTACTCCTTAGTCGAATATCGGTAATCAACAAGTGGACAACCAAGTTGTAACACATTTAAAATTTTTATTTTAGCATGCACTTAGCATGCACATGGATCATGGATTTCAGGCATACAAAAAGGAAGTTGTATCAATTTTATAGTGAAGATATTTTTATAAATATTGTATATGTTCTTATCATGTCTGTTCCTATCAGTTTTGAAAACTATGATTGTCCACGAGTCGATCACGTCGTCGGACATAGGGCCTCCAATAACCTAAGAAGGTATGGGTCCCTCACTAGTCTTATGTCGGTGAATGATATTATCATCCTACAGTTTATCAGATCCCAGGATTGGGTCCTGATGTCGTAGGATGAAATATCATTCCGCTCTACCACTAGTGTGCCTTTGTCATTATCGCCCTAAGCCCCAAAACAAAACTGACCTACTCGCGACCTTGCTTGATGGTTTCATATATAGCAAAAGGCTATATATGGGCATTTATGTGTCAGACATAAGCACAAAAAACTGAACCAAGAAGCAAGGAAAAAAAGAATAAAAATAGGGATGAGAGAGAGGAGGAACTGATCCACCCAAAAGATCGAAAGGATGAAGGGTGAATCAACCCTCAAAATTGTGAAGAAAAGATCTGAAAAAGAGAGCCCAAGATCCTTAAATCAATCCAAGAAGGATATCATTTTCTCAAATTTTATAATTGGATCAACTCAAGAAGGGCGTCCCCTCCAAATCTTACTTCGAACAGGTTGAAACGGGCCCGCATCAATATGATAATTGTATAAACATTTCCACCACTGCCTACATATTCACACACCCAAGTCTAAATTCGAATGCGGCATTTATGTTATCCAAACCTTAATGTCAAACTTCCAAACTCTTCCCAGATGACAAGTTTATGAGTTTTCAAATCCTTTCATGAATTTGATTCATATCAGCTTTATGATTTCCCGAAATGAAGTTGTAAAAGCCTTTCATATTTCACAAATCAAATAAAGGAAAATAATCCAGGGACGACAACCTTCTAAATTTCCAAAGATCACCAAAGATCATGCCAATATTCAATATTAAAACCATTCAATTCCAACTCCAACCATAAGCATCTTAGGTCATATGAACCTAACAGCACTTATATGCCACCAAACAACATCTTTATGAGCCCAATCATCAACTACATGAGCGCAAACACTACACCACCCAAATAGCTAACTAAAGCAGTTAATGACACTTTTAAGCTTCCAAACAACCCCAATCAACAATTCTAAATTTCCTACAATCAACAGCAGCTTCCTACAGGTCTGCTACAGCAAACCTAGCAGTTTAAAAGCTCTCAAATAGTCATTAAATCAGCCTCCAAAACAGCCCCAAATGAGCCATAAGCAGATCCCAAAAACTGCAACACACAAGGTAGTAAAACCAACTCCCAAAAACTCAAAAAAAAAAAAAAAACTCGCCCAAACGGTGGGCAAAATGCCAACAAAACCTCTCCCAAACAGGTGCTCAAGAATTATAAAATAGTCTACAAAACATTCGAATAGCCTTTAAAACAATTGAAAGATACAACTTGAGACTGGTGTTCAATTAAATACTCAATCATCTTAAAGCGTTTTAAACACAACATTATAATATGAGAGTGTATGCTAGACAAAAAGAACCCAGCAAATGTAATTCTAGCAATGTAAAAATAAATCCAACAAAAGAAATGCATCCGACAACTGAAAACGAGTTCAGCCATATTCCCCGACTTCAGTAATGATAAGTAGAATTCCCTTTGAAAGCAAGTTTCATATGCAGCTAAGAAAAATAATAGCAGATTTACATGTATACCACCTAAATTCATAAGGATTTAGAGGAAGAAAACTGAAATTCATGCGTTAGAATTGTAAATTCATAAGAATCAAATGTTTCATATGTAAACACCCAGAAATTTAGTGGTATGAATATAAAGATTAAGTTTAGGTGTTAAATATGTAAATGCATGGGCATTAGGTGGTATATATGTAAATGCTATCAATCTATCGAGAAACCCAAGAGAATTCTTCACTAACATGTTAAATAACCACAGCTATAATCATGACTCAAGATTGCATCATTAGCAAAGCCGGCGGCATAAATTCCAAGTTTTGTCTTATGTGCATCATAAACAAATGAAAATAAACAAATGAAAGTATGAAAAGTATGAGGTTGAAGGTAAGATTAGATGTCACATGCCAAATGTACTGCTTGGACACAACGCTCCTAGAAGCATGTTAAGTCTCTATAAATAGCCCAAGAAAGTAGTATTTAAAGGCCTCAAATCTGCAGCCACATCTATAACTTCACATTCAAATACAGGTGTTATATACATAAATATGAAGGAATTGGGTGCTGTATATGTAAGTCTCAGGAATTCGAGCAGCATGTAACTTTCCCCTTTTTTTTATTTCACATGTAAATATTCAAAGAAGAGTGGTAAGTATGTAAACTTTCCAGAAAATAAAAAGAACTAGCATTGTAAGATTTGGTGAACTGAAATTTTGGGTCAAAACTTTTCTTAGCATCCAAGGCTCAAATATGTTAGTTTCCCATACTTGTAGAGGTGTGCAGGGATTAAGCTAACAGGATTACTATCATGAAAACTTCTTGATATAAAAGCCAATAAATCCTACATAACTTGAAATTCACCAACTCTTTAGGGACAAAATCAGAAACTTCCTCTTCTTTTTTTTTTAAGACCGAGCAAGACAGCGAAACATCAAGAAATCCACAATAGTATCGAGCAGCCAAGCAAGGAGTACCGGGCAAACCAAGAAGACAGAGCGGTTAAGAGAGGGAAAAGGGTTACCTTTTAAGGCAGAACCCAAGGAAAATGCAAGAACAAGCCTCAGAAAAAAATTTTGCAGCACCTCCTCACACCAAAATTTCGGCCAACCCTCAAACCTCCCTCAGATGGGGTTTATATAGGCAAGAGGGAGAAGAAGGGATGCCCTCTACTTAACGGAGGTGAGGCAAACAAAGAACGAAGGACTAAGCGGTGAGCAAGGTGGCAGTGAGAGAAGCATCGGGAAGAAGAGGGGACCTCCAATAGCGTGCTTCAGGGAACAAGCTCGCCAAGATCAACCCTTACCCGAATAGAAAGCCCGCAGCCTGTCAAGGGGAAAATGGAGCAAGCGTCGGCTTCAGGAATAAGGTCCTCGGGCAAGGAAGCGTAGAGTTAAGCAAACGAGGACCCTGGGAAGGGGAAAAATTTTGCCTACTTAAACAGCACACAACAATGCGTGCGATATCCAATCAAAAGAAGCCACATAATCTTCAGCGGGCCCACTACACTAAATAAATCTAATAAATCGAAATATATCTGCGTGTGATCCGTTACCCAGCCCGTGGTGTAACTCGTTTGTACCTTGATATATAACTCTGATATACCCTTCGTATATCTCTCGCGGTCGGCCTGCTGTAACCCGATTGTAACCGGGATATACTAGCCATGTACCTTTCGCGGTACAGGTCCATGTAATGCTCTTGTAACCGGAGTATACCCAAGATATACCTTTTGCGGTACAGGGCCCTGTAACGCGCTTGTAATCGTGATATACCCCAGATATACTCCTCGGTACAGGGCCATGTAACGTGCTTGTAACCGTGATATACCCCAGATATACCTTCTGCGGTAAAGAAAAATGTAACGCAATGGTAAGTGTTTTGTAACCTGCTTGTAACCTTATCGTTATACCGCTGGTGTAACCTGCCTGAAAGCTCCATATAACGTTGAATCGTCGGTATACTCGTATTGTAACCTCTTAATTACAATTTGTAACCTTCTTATAACCTCAATAAATCGAGTTTTATAACATCGGTAAAAGGTAGAAACCTCCACAGTCACTCTTCATTTTTGAAAATAGGCAATCGTGTGTGCTAGGGTTTTCGTCGTCGTATTTCTTTCGCAGAGAGTGTGGATTGCTTAGGCGAAGGAACACTAAAATGGAAGAGGTAAGCGCCGAGACCACGAAGACTACTTTGGTAGAGATTAATGTCGCAGAGTTGAGAGACGCTAAGAAACCCAAAGGCGGCCGTAAGTAGAAGAATGAGTCAAAGAAGAGGAAAGATATTGAATCTAGGTAATTTCTAGGGTTTCATTTCGAATCTGTAAAGCTTACGGTTTCATTTCGAATCTTTAAAGCTTGGTGGTTATGTTTTAGGTTTAATTTTGAAATTCATCCTTTTATCATCATTTGATATTAACCCATTATAATGTATTATTGTAGGTTATTTAGCGCAAAATCAATGAACTGCAGGTGTCGTCCATCTGGAGTACGAGAAGTCCTTGATAAGGTTCGACCATCAGTGGACGAGGAAACATAGAGTAAATTGGAAGCACTGAATTTAGCTCAGTTTTTTGAACACCCGCCGCACCCTCAAGTTCATATTCTGACAATGCACATAATAAATTGTTGGAATATTGATCGAATGTCATTCCACCTCGAAGGGAAAGAGCTAAAATTTTATGCTGACGAGGTGGCACTCCTGATTGGCATGCCAAATAGAGGTTTCCCTGCATACTGGAGTAATGCCCCGCCAGCTAGGATGGATGCGCGACAAGTAAAGACCGCACTACGAAACTATTCATCAGGGTAGTTCTCGAATACCCTTTTACAATTATTAATAAAGTTTTTAATGTCAAATTTACTTTTTCCCTCAAGTAACTTCAGAATGTCAAAAGAGTTATCGTGTATTTGTGAGGATGTTGAGTCATTTACAGCTTATAATTGATCAGCAACTGTATGTAATTTTCTGACTGAACAACTCAATATTTGTGCCACGAAAATAAAGAAAGATCAGCTGTTGGGATACATTACTGGTTTTGTATTCCTTCTAACGGTTAGTATTATTCATATAAGTTATGAAAATTAATATTAATATAATTAACATCATTTATTAATTAATTGCAGTACATTATTGTATCATGTTTCATGCAGCTGTAGTTTTATGAGCATACCTCCTTAGTCCTCCCAACAGTGCCTGAGATTAGGCCAAGAATGCTGATGTGGCCAGTTAACGTAAAGTGGAATTTGGTTAAGATCCAACTAGCCTTTAAGAGGCTGACAGTCACCGAGGTGAGTTAGTTATTTATTTATTTCATATACAGTCTTATTATAATTTTGTTATAAATTCATTGTGTTTGACTCTATTTATTGCATTGCAGGTTTATGATCATTTCGTTGAAATAAAAGACAGCGAACATCAATTACTTGCCCCAGTTCGTGAAGAAACATCCAGCCCCAAAAAGCATCTCCCACAATGGGAGACTCAATCCAGACCACAATCTCCCACATTCATTCCTATTTATGATATAGTTCCTTATCGCAATGATCCATAACCAACACATGCTCACACATATACAGATACCAGCCCTCATATTATTGGTCTCCAAGAAATACATGCACTGCTTAGAGATCATATAAATTGTTCATAAACTTCAAAGGCAAAGTTGACAATCGTCTTACAAATATTGAGAATACAATTACAGAAATAAAAGCTGAAGTTGTTTGTTTAATATTTACATAAAGTAATAAAAGAACCTGGGGGGGAATTATCATTGAAACGGGCCACAACGTCCCCACTAGGTAGCTTAATTCGAACGATTAAAGTCAGAGAGGATAGAAGGAAACGACAACTCAGTTCCCCCTACATGGTATTTGAACGAAAAAAGAAAAAAAAAGAGAAACAGGCAGTTACTGAGGAGATTGAAAAGGTATATACATTTCAAACTCATGATCAAATTCAAATCTTCTCTAACTAATATAATTAACATCATCTATTAATTAATAGGTTGGAGGTGTGAATAAGGGTGAAGCAGAACAATCGCATCATTCGTCGTTTGGTAAAGAAGAGGTTGGGGATGTAAATAAGGGTAAATCAATACCTTTAGAGCCTACTATGAATGATGATATTATTGTTGATCAACCAACTGCAGATAAAAAGGAGGAGACAGAATTGGAGGAGAAAGAGGAGGATCAGGAACATGTGAAAACACATTATGTTGATGAAAATTATCCTGATAAGGTATACATTTTTTTCTTTATTAGTTTCTATAAAGAAATTTAATATTTAAACTATACAATATCATTTCCTTATTTTATAGGTTTGTCCAGCACCACTTGTGGTTGATTTTCATGCTAGAGAAGAAATTCCGGATTATATGCGGGAAGCAATCGACCTTTGCTGTAGCAAATTCACTGACTTGTCAGTGTGCTATGTTTTTAAATTGCTTTATATGTCATACTTTCGTATAGATTTGACTCAACATTCATATGTTTGAAATGCAGAGGTGATTTAGTTATTAATATGAGACATGTGTCGTTAACACGACGTTATCTAGATGAACTCCTTAAGGAGGGTTGGTTGGGAAACAAACAGGTTGATTGTTTTGCAATGTTGATGGAGGCTAAAAGATGTGAAGCACCACATTTATATAAATCTTACTTATATGTCTCTCCATGCCACTAGATAAATTTTCGCTTACCTTTGACCTATAACGTACCTTAATACATCTAACACACCAACCTTCTTCTTATGTGATATGTCTCTCCTTTTATACAGCTGTATAAAGTTGGAAATGTTAAAGGATTTGTAGAGCACATTACAACCGCAACTATTGCGAACATGACCAGAGAAAAATATGTTGAGATTTTCATACATATTTTATACTATTTTTGATGATATTGCACTTTAAAGAAAGGTATTTTTGATGTTTTGTTGCAGGAATGATAAATTAGGGTCAATGGAGCAAAAAGATGCAAAAAGAAGCGAATTTGGAGCAAAAAAGACCAAAATGTGGAGATTTGAACTAAGGCGCCATCGACGCCGCCAACGGCAAGCTTTTCCCGAGGCTACAGGATAAAATTCTCCAGAAGCCCACCGCCGGCGCTACCACCGACGGCGCTATCGAGGCTGCCGACGGCGAGATCGACGGTTAAGTGTACTTGTGCAATGGATAAGGCCGGATTTTTGGAGGGGTTCTTAAACAACTCTTGGGAAAACTCATCCACATCATTAAAGGGAATATTTTGGCCGAAAATAGGAGAGCTTAGAGGAGGTAGAGAGAGCTCTAGAGTTCCTGAAGGTTAGAAAGGTTCCATTAGAGTGTGAAAATTGTGAGGAATTCTTTGAGAGATTGTAAGAGTGGAGGGAAAGTGAGAGATTTCTTTCTCCTTGCTATTTAGAAGAGGAGTTTTGTGTGCTGTAAAGAAAGGAAGAGATTCAGAGGAACTTCAAGGAGTTTTCTTGGGGAGAAATTAGAGATAAGTTTACTTATTAGTTGTAGTTTGTATGACTTTGAATTTATATATGAATTCCGAGTTTTATTGCATTTTTCCCATGAGATCTGAGTAGTTTTCT
>NW_018165244.1:130115-130822 GCF_001263595.1 Phalaenopsis equestris
TCAATTGCCTATTAGTGACAGATAAGCAAATTGAACTTCGTTGTTGTAATTGAAGTATTGTTTTTTATAAAATCTTAGTCCATAGTTCTCACTTCTCCCTGTGGGATCGATATCTAGGACTCCATTAGAGCCCTATATTACTTGAGCGATATGTATACTTGCGTTGACAAATTCGACTTTAACATTATTGAATATTATATTTATACATTTTTATCAAATCAAACACATATATAAAGTCGTGGTCAAGTTTTTGGGCGTCGTTCCTGGAATTTAAACCTTCTAGTAGCGCCATCAAATTCTTGTATTTGTCGATTTACATAAAGTCGGTCAAGTTTTGGGCGCCGTTGCCGGGGAGTATAAGAGTAACGGACAAATTAGGATTATTAGAAAGTTTTTACTTAAATTGCAACTTAATTTTATATTTAGTTAATTATATTACTGTATACTGATTTCAAATTATATGCGTAAATTTGGATATGAAAATCATATATCTTACGATTCGGAATTAGAACGCACTGTTAAAAGAATTAGAAGATTAAGAAGAGAACCTAGAAATTGTGATACAATGGAAAACAACATGAACAATCAAGGAATAGAAAATGAACACCAACCTAGACCCCTACGAGATTATGCAAATCCAACAGCAGATGAAATTCACTTATCTATCCAAAATCCTGATGTAGCTGCTAATTCATTTGAGCTTAAAC
>NW_018165244.1:131450-143367 GCF_001263595.1 Phalaenopsis equestris
GCTACCAAAAATTTTCAATGGCCCTCTGAACGGGTAAATCCTAAAAGAGTAGCTAGTATCCATGATTCTGATGCAATATCTATGTTAGCTTCGTAGATTGCTGCAATATCAAAGAAATTAGATCATTATGGGATGAATTATTCTCCAACATCTCCTATGATGGAAGAGAATTCATCTGGGCAATTTGTGGATGTTCAACCTTCATATGAGACTTTAAACGCTATTAATAGACCCAACAACCCTTATTCGAATTATTATAATACAGGTTGGAAGAATCATCCAAATTTTAATTGGAATAACAATTCTTCTACAAATCAACAATGGGCAAACAACCCATTAAGAAATTCATCCAACCAAGGAAATGTAAATTATAGATCTTCTTATCCTCTAGGATTTAATAGTAACACTCAAATTAAGGAGAAGAAGTTGTCTATGGAAGAACTGTTATTAAACATGGGTCAACAGTTGAAGAATCAAGGAAATCAATTACAAATTCAAGGAAATCAATTACAAAATCAAGGAGTTTCTATTAAGAATATTGAAAAAGTAATTAGGACATATTGCAACTGCGCTTAGTAACAGAACATTAACAACTTTTCCGAGTACTGTGGAACCAAATCCTAAAGATCAAGGAAAAGAACAAATCAAAGCGATACAATTATGAAGTGGAAAAGAATTGGAGACAAGAGTGGAAAAAGAAATAGAAACTGAAAAAGTGAAAGTGGATACTGAAAAAGAAAAGAATCATGAGTACCCAGACTTAGAGTATCCATTTACACTAATGAAAATTACTGTGGAAAAACCTCCACCACCGTTTCCTCAAAGATTGAAGCAATACAAATAGAATAAATAATTTTCTAAATTTTTAGAAATTCTTAAGAAGTTAACGGTAAATATTCCCTTCGTAGAAGCTTTCGAGCAGATGCATAATTATGTGAAATTTATGAAAGATATTCTTAACAAGAAAAGGAAGTTCACGGATAACGAAACTGTTATCGGTGAAAAATTTTATGGGAGAGCCTTGTGTGATTTGGGAGCCAGCATTAATCTTATGCCTCTATCAATTTTTAAAAGACTAGGATTAGGAGAAGTCTCACCTACTTCTATAAATCTTCAATTAGCAGATCATGAGTTACATATCCTAAGGGAGTTATAAAAGATGTGCTAGTAAATGTTGATAAATTTATCTTTCCTGTGGATTTCATAGCTTTAGATATGGAGGAAGATAAAGAAATACCTATCATTTTAGGGAGACCATTTTTAGCTACTGGAAAAGCTATGATAGATGTTCAAAAAGGAGAATTAACTATGAGAGTTAAGAGTTAACGATCAAGAAGTGACTTTTAACATTACGAAATCTATGAAATACCCTGCTGTTGAGAGAGATAATGAATGTTTTCGCATGGAAATTATTGAACATCTACTGAACGAACATTTTGAAGATAAAAATTATTTTGTAAAAGAAGAGAATTTTAAAGAACAAATTGAAGAGAATGATGAAATTATTCTGGACAAATTAGAAAATGAAGAATTAGATTATGTTCAGGAAAGATTTGAGATGTTGGATATCACAGAAAATGTTGATAAGAATATATTTCCGTCAATTATAAAACCACCTGGACTTGAGTTGAAAACATTACCTAACCACTTGAAGTATGTGTTTTTGGGAGCCTCATCTACATTACCTGTTGTTATATCTTCAGAATGAAATGATTTGCAAGAGCAAAGACTGTTAGATACATTGAAAAGATATAAGAAAGCTTTTGGTTGGAACTTAGCAGATATTAATGGAATCAGTCCTTTGATTTATATGCACATAATTATATTAGATGAACAATATAAACCAAGAGTTGATCCACAAAGAAGATTAAACCCAATAATGAAAGTATTAGATGAACAATATAAACCAAGAGTTGATCCACAAAGAAGATTAAACCCAATAATGAAAGTATTAGATGAACAATATAAACCAAGAGTTGATCCACAAAGAAGATTAAACCCAATAATGAAAGTATTAGATGAACAATATAAACCAAGAGTTGATCCACAAAGAAGATTAAACCCAATAATGAAAGTATTAGATGAACAATATAAACCAAGAGTTGATCCACAAAGAAGATTAAACCCAATAATGAAAGTATTAGATGAACAATATAAACCAAGAGTTGATCCACAAAGAAGATTAAACCCAATAATGAAAGTATTAGATGAACAATATAAACCAAGAGTTGATCCACAAAGAAGATTAAACCCAATAATGAAAGTATTAGATGAACAATATAAACCAAGAGTTGATCCACAAAGAAGATTAAACCCAATAATGAAAGTTGTTCTGCCACTACCGCTACTACTGCAGGTTTAGGATTTGATTTCTTGAACTTTTCTTTGTGTGAGCAGGCTGGAGTGAGTTATGATAGCTGGAAAGAAGTATTATTGCCTCTAAATCTAATTACAAGTGTAAATGTGAAGTCGTATTCGAAACATTCTATTTTTGGTTGGAGAGGAGGATTTTCAAGGAGTTATGGAATGCCAACGTCTACTGCTTCTACATCTAGACCATCTATCTCGAGAGCTTATACTTCTAGAGGTGAGTCTACTGAAACTCAAAATCAATTATTACAGAGGATGATAAATAATATTAATTATACCGCAGATAAGGTATGAAATTTAGAAAGCTTTGTAGATCATATTGATGGGTATAATAGAAGGAAAAGAGATTATGAGGAGAAATTTCATTCATCTTTAGAAAGCCTCATTAGGGGTAACCAAGGAGTGGAATTTCCTTCATATCCCAGATACCCTGATTATAAGCCTGTAGATGTCTAGAATAGCAGTGATTCTGATGATGAAGAAGAGGACTGATTTATTTTTATGTTTGTAATATGTGATGGACTACGTGGTTAGGACTTGATACATTTCAGTTTATGTACTTGTTTGAACTTTGTGATGTGAGAGACTTTTATTTTGTTTAATTGTTATTGTGATGTTTGTGTTTTGTTAGTGTTTTATTTTAAATTTTAGGGTAGTAATTGTTGTTGTATGTTGATTATTGTGTTTTAGTTAGTTAGGATTGAACTTATATCTATGTCTTATGAAAGTTGAAAATCTTGCTAACTTTAGTTTTAAACTTTAATTTCAGAAAACTGCTATCCTGTATTTTTCTTCTGTATTTAAAACTGCTATCCTGTATTTTTCTTTTATCTTGTTAGTGTGTTTATTTTTATGTTGAGATTGTGAAATCAAAGTTAGTGTGATTGTTTGTTTTTATGTCTGTACCCACTTCTTAGAAGTCTAATGAATCTCTACATGTTAAATTAAAATTAAAATGATAGAAAACTGATCAAAAATTAATTTTACTCCTGTTTTTAGTTTTATACTTGTATAATTATGATATAAAAATTCCTGTAAGCATATTATTTCTATTTTCATTCCTGTTTATATATATCTACTGCTAAACCGTTTAATCTTGTTAAAAATTTAAGTTTGGAGGGGAATGAAAAATATTTTCAAAACTTGAATTTTATTTATTCTTAAATGTGCTACAAGTGAATTTGATTTGAAAAAAAAATGATCATGTATATGAAGTTATATTAGGAAAGTAAATTTTGATTATATAAATGAGTAAAAAAATTTTGTTAAAATTCATAGTAATGAAGAAAAACTTTCAGTTAAAAATTTTTAATGTAGAAAATGCTAAATATAGTGTAACTATCTTTAGTAAGAAAAATTATATTTTTGATAAATTTAGAAATTTAGGCTTTTATTTTTAATACTTAAATTTTTTTTATTAAAAATAATTTTTAAAACTATTATTATATTTATAAGTAAAAGATTTATATCACGACTTTGTTTTAAGAAAGGGAATGGAGAAGTGGAATTCAAAACCATTAAAGACCTATCCAGATATAGTAATCCTTGCCTGAAAAAGAAAAAGAAAAAGAAAAAAGAAAAAGAAAAAGGAAAAAAAAAAGAAAAGAAAAAAGTAAGGGAGGAGAAGCTTGAGGATTAGTGTCTAATCAAAAATTGGTTTCACATTTGATTTTTTTAAAGTATAAGACTTGAGAAACTCTTAAGCTTAGGGATATAATATGGTAAGTAAAATTATTCTTAATAAAAATTTTTAAGTGGAGATAATAAAATGACTAAATTATAAATTTGGAAAATCTACAGTATTTTTGAATTAGATAGAAACTCATATTTTCATATTTCTTAACATTAAAAATTTATAAACTTTAAGTTGTTCTCATTTACAAAATATTTTTCTAAATTGGACTACTATATTTCTAAATCTAAATTTTAGTAACTCCTAAAGAAACTCATACACATAATCATACTTATTTAGTTTTTAAAGATTGAAGTGTCACTTGAGGATAAATAAAATTTTAAGTTTGGGGGATTTCGATACACCTAAAATATATATCATTTCTAGACACATTTTTATATCTATTTTTTAGATATTGTGCTTTAATAGAAGGCATTTGTGTGTTTTTCTTTGAGGTACAGATAAAAAGGTGAAAAATACTAAAAGGAGTGAATAAGGATCAAGGACTGAAAAAGGATCAAATATGGAGCAAAAATGTGAAAATGGTGCAAAAGTGTTTTGGCGCCTAAGCGTCAGATTCGACGCTTAAGCGCCGGTAAAACAGAGAAGGCCACGCCTAAGCTCCCGAGGTCCCGAGCTTAAGCGCCAGAGGTAGTTATTTGAAGTTTAATTCATTTTGCCAAATTTTGAAGGATATTTGAGACACTTATTGGCTAAAGAGGGTGGTTATGACCACTAGTAATGAAAATATGATTACAAGTCTTGTGAAAAGAGGCATCCTTTGGAGAATACATCGAATTGAGACACATTTTGAAGAGTTATTAAGGCACATCTTGGAGATTTATAAAAGAAGGAAGTTGAAACTTTTAGAATTGTGCTTGAAAAGGGAGAGTCTTGAGAAGTTCTTGAAGAAGTTCGGGGAGGAACGTTTGGATAGATTTTCAGGCACTACAAATTTACTTTATCCTTTTTGTTTTTAGTTTTATTGTGAGAGTTAAGAGAGTTGTAAAAGAGAAGGGATTCAAAGGAACTTCAAAAGTTTGGTGGAGAATTTGAGATAAGTTTTTATCTTTATTTTTAAACTAATTTTGGTTTTAATTGAAACTTCTTGTTGGTTTGACAATGATTTCTACTTTTAAACTAAAAGTGTGGTTTTGTTTTCTCCGTGAATTCTGAGTAGTTTTCTTTATCTTTCTCTTTAAAATGATAAGTAATTAAAGTGTTGAATGGAAGTTGTGGAGAGTATTGATCTTTAATGTTGGAAGAAGTTGTGATGATTTAATTCCATGCACTTCATTTACTTCTTGATCTGACCTATCTAGATGTGAAAATTTTTTGTGAGAACATGTAAGAACTGGTCTAGTATTGTCTCAGTCAACAATTGAAATGAATCACATGAGGTTGTATGAATGAGAATGTAATTCATATGATTTAGTGCAAATAAATAGGAAATAATCTTTTAAGGGTGCACAGTTAAAGGACTTTAAAGTGACAGGTTAAAGCCCCCAACTTGGTTTTTTGATTTAAGTTCTGATACGAGATGTTATCCCTCATATGGAGGGAATCGAGGGAACTTTAGAGTGAGAGCTAGTATCTTCCATGCCTAGCCGGGCTTCAGAACTATTCAAACTTTAAATTAGCCAATGTTCTTTACAGCATATCTAGTAAGAGCAAAGAATAATATTGCTCCTCAAATACTTGAAATGCATTATAAAGTTCATACAAGCAATATGAATTTAAAATCTTATATTTATTACTAATTCATGATAAGGAGAAAGATATTTTCATATTAAATTCTTTTCTTTTACTTAAACTCAAGTTATCTTTAGAAGTTGCTGATGTTTTGTCAAAATCTCAAAAATATCAAAAAGATTTGAATTTTAATTACTATAAAAATATTTATAGTTTAGGTAATTGTCTTTTTGAAATAGAAAGTTTTTTGATCAATAGTGCATATTGTGAATTTTCCTGTAGGTTCGATATTCAAGTCTTAATCAAAAAGTACTATATTACTTGAGAACGATACGTATACTTACGTAGTATCTTAATGTATATATAAATTAAAAAGTTAAATTCTTATTTTCTTTTGATTCTATTGCAAAGTAAGGAAACATAAGTGAAAAATATCATCAAAGATATTATTATACTGTTGCATTTAAATAGTAACGAGATCAGTTGCTGACATGACAAAAAGATAAATCTGATAAGTTTTGCTATGATGTTTTGATGACAGTCTTGTCATAATGTTTTGCTTGTGATATATGATGTACAGTTGACATTATTTATATCACTATATTTTTATCTTTTGTAGTGAAATGAAACTCTAGTTTTGCTATAAAAGATAAAATCTGAAACTGTTGGCAATGCTTGTGCAAGTCCAGAAATGCCAAGATAAACACCCACAATTAAAAGAAGAAAAAAAAAATAAAAAAATAATAATAAATAAAATGAAATGACATGAATCAAGAATAAATGAAAAAACTTGAAATTTCACAAAGAGTTAATTTTCGATCGATAAATCAATAATTTAATCTTCTCTGTGCATTCTACACACTCTCTCTTTGTTATTGGATATAAGACCTTCCTGACACGGAGTTATAGCTTTCCTTTAGCTCTCCTTTGGAATAGAACATAAGTCGCATAACATTCCTCATTCAAAACTGACATTTGACATCTTTGAGAAGTGGTATAAGACCTCGTTCAATGGATTATGAAATTTACTCTCTCTTTGTTATTGGATATAGGACCTTCCCGACACAGAGTTACGACATTCCTATAGCTTTTCTTTGGAATAGGATATATGTCACATAACATTCCTCTTCTAAAGCCAGCATTTGACACCTTTGAGAAGTGGTATAAGACCTCCTTCAATAGAGTATGACATCCACTTTCTCTTTGTTATTGGATATAAGACCTTCCTGACACGGAGTCATGTCATTCCTATAGCTTTTCTTTGGAATAAAATTTAAGTTACATAGCATTCCTCTTCCAAAACTGACATTTGACATCTTTGAGAAGTGAAATAAGACCTCCTTCAATGGAGTATGACATCCACTTTCTCTCAAATATTAGATATATGACCCTCCTGACATGGAGTTTTGACATTCTTATAGCTTTTCTTTGGAATATGATATATGTCGCATAGCATTCCTCTTCCAAAACCAACACTTGAAATCTTTGAGAAGTGGTATAAGACCTCCTTCAATGGAGTATGACACCCACTTTCTCTCAACTATTGGATATAAGACCTTCCTGACATGGAGTTATGACATTTCCTTAATTTCTCTTTTGTGGATAGGATATAAGTCTCCCAGTATTTCCTTCCCAAAACAAACATTAGACACTTTTGATAGACGATGTAAAATATCCTTCAATGGAGTACGACAGTCATTCTCCTTCTTCTTAATATGGGATGCAAGACCTTCCTGACAAGGAATCATGACTTTCCTATAGTATGCTTTTTCTTATGACTTCTTTATAAGTCATGATACTTTTCTCCCGAGCAAAGTTTAAAAGCTGAATGCTAAGTTTCCTGACATGAAACAACATTCTTCTTTAAAGCTAGCTACAAATTGCCTCGTGTTATTTCCTGACATAAAACAACATTCTCTTCATTCAAATATGTCTAGATTCATTGAACCACTCCATGGGGCATGCAAGTTGTCAAGAATCTTCCAGAATCACTCAAAAATTGGTCCAAAAATCAACGTTATAGCCTTTGTGTCTAGCCGTGATTGATGGTATGGCGCCATTCTGGGCTCTATAGCGCCACCCTCCGGGCATCACACATGTTTTGCTCCATTTTGGCTCTGTTTTGTCGCGTTTCAGCTCAGGTTTGCTCCTAGTGTTATACCTACAAGATAGACATGAAAATAACATTTCTTTAAAGTATAATTTCATTCAAAAATATGTGATAAATAAAGATGAAATAAAGATGAAATTAAGCATAGAAAGATGAAATTAAGCATAGAAAGTCATATCAAAATGCATCAGATCAGAATTTTCTTCCTTGCTCAATTTGGCTCCAAATTGCACTGTTTTGCTTCATTTTCGCTAAAAATCCATTTCTTGTACTTGAAACCAAAAACATGTAAAATAAATTTCTTTAAAGTGTAATATCATAAAAATTTTCCATAAAATGAACATAATATGTACACTAAAAATAGGTAATTGTAAGGTGGATCAGGACCACCATGTAACTTACAAATCCTACCTATAAATTATAGATTGGGGGATAATTTCCAAGGGAGGGGAACTAAATTTTCACTAAAAAATAAGTATCAAGAATTTAATTCTTTCTTCTTCCTCATTTTCTTCTGATTAACACTCTATACCTTAGCATGATCCACCGAACAATTTGGGATCGAACAGTTATCATTGATAAACAATTTAAGGGGTTCTCATCTTCTTTTGGATTAAGATAAGGATGTTCCTTATCTATTTTTTTGTTTGTCATTGTGACGGTTGCTTTTTCCAACCTTATGATATTGAGCATTACCATTTTGGAACCTCTACTTCTTTAAGACAAAATTATAGTGTATCCCTCCTCATATATGTTAATGATTTGCTTATTCTTAAGAAAGCTAACATTAATTTTATTAATATCTTCATGAAAATTATGAATATTTTTCAGAAAGCTACTAACATGAAAATCAATAAGGATAAAATATCCATTTGCTTTTCTAAATCTAATAATTCTACTCACCAACAAAAAAATTGTGATGTGTGCGATTTTATTCTTAAGCATTTGCATTGGAATTATTTTGGAGTGACCACTAAATATTTTAAGCTTCTTTATGTTGATTGCTCTAAATTGTTGGATAAATTACAAAGTTAGGATGCAGGTTGGAAACTAAGAGTTTTTCATTTATTATAAGATTGCAACTTATTAAGTTATCCACTTGGAGTTAATGAAATTACTACTTTACATCAGTTATCATACCTAAAAGGATTAGGAAAAAGATCTATTCTTGGAGTAATAATTCCTTTATCGTAGTGGAACTAATTCTAGATTTCATGCCATTGCTTGGCTTATTATTATAAAGCACATGTATTGTGGTTGATTAGGGCTTCCTTACCTTAAAACCATAAATATGATCAGTAAATCCAAAATTATATGGAGGCACTTTAATTTTACCTTTTAGTTGTTTAAGTGGAGTTTGAACCATAATAGATTTTTGTAGATGAAGAATAAAAATGTTTATACTACTTTGTAGAGATGTGTTTTACAAGTAGCTACTAAAACAAGACCCTCACCACAATTTTAGATTATTAATAGTAGCAATCTTCTATTCTTCTTTGATAATTAGGTTAATAGATTTTATCTTGTAAGAAATTTAGCAATAATATTTTCATTTGGCTTAAATTACCTTCTTTTACTATTATTACTGAAGTCTTGCAAAATAATACTTGATCTCATTTTGATAAATCTAATATTCTTGAAACTACATGAGGGAGATATTTAGGATTACTATCTCTTATCTTTGAAAGGGTTCAAAATATTACACTTATAAATTTGTTTACAACGTTTTGTATGGTTTCCTTCATTTAGTTGGAATTTCTTTGTTTAGTTTAAAGGCCAGTCATTGAAATTCACTACCACCACTTAGAAGATTTTGCATTATGACCTTAAAACATGTGGTACCTTGATGGAGAGAGAAATTGTAGTTAATAATATTTTTATTTTTTGCTCTTTTTTCAATGAAATACATAATAATTTATTTTTTAGTGTAACTTTACTCACATCATATTAAGAAGATTTATTCCTTTCGAAAACTTCTTTTATGTTAAGTGGTGACATGCTGTATAATCTTGTGTATGCTGATTCTATCAATTCAAAAGTTAATAAGAAATTCTTCTCATTTCATTTGGAAGGAAAGGAATAACATAATTTTTAGGGAATCAATTAACTCATTGGAGTCATTGGTACATGAAATTCATTGGGCTATTTAAGTTGAAAGAAGAAAGTGAAAATTTAAGGGGTATATTCCTTTGAATATTAGAACTTTATAATATATGATTTTTAAGCCCTTCATTTTGTAATTTATATTTTAATGTTAAGTTTTATGTTCTTTGAGTGAAATTTAGCATGCGATTGTTGCTTCTGATGGATTTAGTAATTTTTTTTTTGTAGATAGATTTTGGCATTACATAAATACCACTCTTTGATATTTCTAAGATTATACAGAAACTTCACTTAATCTTTTTGATTTATGATGTTATCCAGAGATAGCATAAGGATTTAATTATCTTTTGGAATGCTTTCTTTTAGTTTAACTGCAGTTGTATTCTTTGGACTTGGATTTATCTTTATGTTTTTTTGGTGGGTGGGTATATTTGAGTTCAACTTATTTTTTCTCTCTTTCTCTGTTGTTGGTTTTCCAGGATTAATAAGGAATAGAAAGAAAGTTTCTATTTTGAAGGCTTTATTTTTTATCTTGATTATGATGATATATTACAATTGCTAGAAGAGTCTGTTGGTGTTGGACTTATTATATTGATTTGGCTTGTTGATGTTTTTTTAGAGTTTTTGGTTGCTTAGCTGCTATAAAGTTTGGTTGGAGCTTTACTGAATACCTTGCTGGGATTAGAGATTTTGTATTTGTTGCTAGAGTTTTTTCTTCTGAGTTGAATCTTTATCTTATTTTGATTTGAAATTTTGCTGGTTTTGAAGGCTCTATAAAATGGAAGAAGTTTTACTCTTGAATTTTTTCTAATGGTTTTGTTGAGCTGAGAAACTCTCTCAAGATTTATGTTGGAGTTTTTACTTTTGACATTTATTTGATATATTTGCTGAAATTGGTGCATCTTCAAGACTACCGCTGGTTTGTAATCTTTGGATTCTCGGATGGGATATTCAAATCTTTGACTTCTAACTTTGATTGGAGTATTATAGTATGTTTTCTATTACTTTTGTATCTTGTAGTTGTTTTTTCTTATTTCTTAGTATGTATTCTTTTGTAATAAATTTTCAATGAAATAAAGGGCCCGTTTAGGGTAGTTGTATAAGAAATTGCTATGTAGAAGTTGTTGTTAGTAAATTTGTGCATTTTTATTTGGATATTTTAGTTGTACATCAGTTGTACTACAACTATTTATGAAAAAAGACAGTATTAACTTTGTATACTTATCCTATTTGTAGGATAACCATTTCAAGAATATTTAAAAATCCCAAAAACTCATAAGTTCAAATATTACATCAAAAAATTTTATCTCACTTAACAGTGAGTGCCACAACAATCAAAATAAAAAATAAAAATACAAGAGAAATAAGTGATATTATCACAATATTAATTTTAAACTCCAAATGATCAATCCTAAAGGATAACTTTTTCTCTAAAGATAATATCCATGTTTGGTTAATATCTGAGGTAGACTTTTAAAACTGATCTGCCCACTCAAAGAAGTTATAGTCCTCTACTAATCTATTCTTTGGAAACCAATAATTTTTTTTTCATAACAATCCTCTCTTCAGGATATAAGTAGGCGATGTTGTAATCCATTGTTGTTGCATAAGTGTCGGCACTATGTTTGGTGTGGGGTTTGCCCGTAAGAAGCTGTCGGTCATCGGAATTGAAATCTCGTTGCCCGCTTCGGAAGGACGTTTCAAAGATTTTTATTTTTGAAAAAGATGAAGTCAAACTGACCCCATAATTTTCATAGTTTAGATGAAAGAGCGTTTTACCTCAAATCCTGTATCTATCCCGAACGATGAACACAAGAATTGAGGGTGAGGCTCGATCAAATAAACTAGAGAAAGTTATGACATCCGTTTGGTCTGCGAAACCAATATATTGGCCGATAAATTCCCCTATTTAATATAAGGAATTAAATAAGGTTTATATTATGTTGGGTTCGGGAAAAGCTTCCTATAAG
>NW_018165244.1:150021-209522 GCF_001263595.1 Phalaenopsis equestris
AAAATTTGGGAATATTAGCCAAATTTGGGTCCCAAGGGCAGTTAGGTAATTTGGAGGCGCCTAGGAGCAGAAGACCAAGTTAGGCATTTCACATAGAATTGGATAGATATTCATTCTAAATGAACCATGGATCAATGAAATCCTCATTTTGGGTCCTTATGGATTGGTTTTAGCTAGAATATTATGAGGATATTGTGTATCCTAACTCCAAACCAACACCCAGGGTCAATCCTAAGGCCAAGTAACCCTATAAGAACTCTTCTTGAATCCTCTCACAATGATCTTACCTATTAAATGCTAGAAGTTAAGATCAATATGTGAAACTTCAAGTTGAGTAAAGAGAAAGGCTTTGAATTTCTAATGGTGGGGTACCTCTTCTAATTTTCTAAGATTAGTCAATAGGAAAGTCCTATGGCTAGACCTAGGCTACTAAAGAAGTTTTCTAGACCTAAACCAAAAGTGAGGTCAACAATAAGACTCTGGAAATGATAGAAGTCCTCTAGATTATATTTTTTGAAAATTTGAAAACCCCAAACATAAAAATGAGATTCCATTAATAGTACAATGATAAAGTTATAAGAAAAATTAAGTAATAAACTAATAAATATACAATGATAAAGACTTATAAAAAAGTGAGGTCTCAGAGCAATTATAAATTAATGAAGAATATGTCATTAAAAAAAATAGAAGACATTAAAGAAAGGGAATCTTGGTTGCTTCTAACCATGTAATAATAAAAATTTATGTGTCACAGAAGCATATCGATATAAATGTCCTCTATAAGAACCCCTACAGTGATATGATTGAAAAAGTAAGGGATCTTTGTTGCCTTGATACCAAACTCATTTATGTCAAAAACCGTAGCAACATAAAGGTCATAAAAAAGAACTCTTAAAGTCGTATATCTCGTCATAACCCTCCAAACTTAAAAATCTCGGAAAAAAGGCCTTAAAACACACCCCCACGACCATCCAAATGTTTTCTCAATAACATCCTATTGAGAAGAGTGTGCTTGTTAAATATTTATTTTTTTCCTCGAAGTAGTTGGCTTTCTTGTTCAAAATTTGTGAGGTGATATCTTATGTCAGGATATAGCTTAAAAACCCAAAATTTAAGAGAAAACTCACATCAATCATATAGTATTTTCTGGCATATAAATAAATTTAGTTATACATACTAGCAAATAAATTATAATTTTTTTGTTTATTATTTCTAACTTTGAGGTGACTTAAGAAAATTATAATGGCTATTTTGCACCAAAAAAAAGTAAAAAAATAATAATCTTGTGCACTGACTTTCCATCCAAGCATTACAAAGTTGAAACATATATTGAAATCACTTGTAACCTAAACATTCTGTGGTGGTAAGTCACACTGGATGATATACCAAACATTTTCATTTGGAGGTACATGTGCATCAATATGTGTTGTGTCGATAACACTAATGCAATCCTCTAAGATGTTTACATTGATTTAATATATTTAAAATAAATTATAAAATATGATAAATAAAATATAGCTTAAAATATGACATGTCTAGAATCATTTAAAATCTCTTTGGGTGTGCCATGAAATGTGGAGTCTTCAAGAGTAATAATTTTTTAATAGAGAATAGTATTACATGCAGAAACTAACTAAAAAATCTGATTTTGTAAGAATACACCCTGGGCCCTAAAAATGGTTGTCGTCTTGTATGACTAAATCCAACAAGTATGTATGGATCCTTCACTTAAGTTGGATCTATGCTTCTGAAGTTACAAGTTTAGATACATCAATGCTCATCCTTGATCACCAGTGGCAATGACCGCTAAACATTTCATCTAGCTTCTCTTCTAATCTTGGTCAATGCCACTAAATTTAAAATTTTTTCTATGTTTGGTACGACCTATAAGTGACATAAAATATGAAATATTGATTTATACAATTGTTTAACATAAAATATGTAGAATTGCTTAGCTAAAACACAATTGTACCTCTAATCTTTCCTTCCATAAAAGTTATGTGCATTAATAATCCGCTTTGTGTGATCCCGACAAAACATGTAGCTCCTCGCCTTAATTCTTTCAATAATTTCTAATCTTTCTTCAATTGGTATAAATTATTATTTTTATTTTATCCTAACATACTCTCTTTTAATTCTTTGTCTAAATTTTTTTATTATGTTATGCCTTCCATCTTTGTTAAAAACATTATTGGCCTATTTCTCAATTCATCTTCATTAAAACATAGATTACAAATATCATCTTTGTATCTCTTTCCCACATTATAGAAGCTCCACTTTCTCTTGTCTTTACCATTTAAATCTATAATTTCAAGGAAAGAAAAAGAAAAATGGTTGACAATGTTTAAACAACGATATTACCATATAAACAACATAGGCAAGTCATGCGTCAACAGTGAAATAGGCACATAGATGGCTACCAACAATCTACAAACTTCCATATTAATGTAAATACATAAAAAAATGAACTCCCACAAATGTAAACAAAGTTTGTTTTATATCAAATGACAAAGTGAGAGAAAACATAATAGAAATCGAACCCCACAACACATTGCCACCATAACACAACAAAGCACACATGAAGTAGTATCCACCATAATTCAGTACTCACCAAATGCATCTTTTACATCCTCACATTTACAAGAGAGATCGAACCCCCACAAAGAAGTACATCTCTTCCAAATGCAAACCACGACATCAATCAGATAAGAAATGCTCACAGATAATGCAAACAACCAAATATCTCCCAAATGCAAAGCAACACAGAGAAAACAACAAGAATTTTAGGGCAGGGTGCTTTAAAGCATCACAATGGAAATGATAGAGAGGGTGAAAGACAAAAGAGAGATTGAACCCCACAGAAAATAGCCACCATAACGTAGAAAAACAAATGTGAACTAGTATCCACCATAATTCACTACACACCAAATGCATAACTTTCACATCCTCACATTCCCAACTAAGAGATTGAACCCTAACATACATTATCAAACCCCCACAGAGATGAATTCTCTCCCAGATGCAAACCAACACAAAGTTCAATTAGAAATGCCCACAGAAAAGGCAAACCACCACACATCTCACAAATGCAAACCAACACCCTATGAAAATAATAACAAGGTTTAAGACAAAGAGCTCCAAACCATCACAGTGGCAATGACAGAGAGAGTGAAATACAAAAGAGAGCAAACTCCCATAAAACATAACTACCATAACTCATCATAATGCACACATGCTAGCATCCACCATAATCTACTACTCACTAAGTGCATAAAATTCACTTCCCCACACTCCCAACGAATAAATCGAACTCACACAAACATGATGGAATCCCCACACAGAATAACATATCTCCAAAAATGCAAAACAACTTAGACGGATAAAATATGCTCACAGAAAATACAAACCACTAGATATCTCCTAAAGGCAAACCAACACAGATGTAATGACATAGCTAACCGAAACCAACAAAGAAAATATCAAAAACATTTATGGCTGATAGTCCAAACCAACACAAAGGCAACGTCAAAGAATCAAACCATGAAATATCGATGCATAACTAATTGAAATAACACAAAATGCAAGTGATTTAAAAAATGACAAAAATATACCCACAAAAATTTGGGAAGAGATCAAAGACACCTCTAGAGAGAATGGGGCAGAGATGGGAGATAAGAAAAACAAAGAACTAAGATTGAAGGCTCCTTGTACAAGATCCTTCGCTGTATGACAGTGAAGCTCGAGAGGGTAGAGCGGAATGAGGGCAAAACAAGGATATAAGAGGCTAGAGATAATAGTAACCCAGTGAAAAAACTTGAACGTACCCACGACGTAAAAACACCATTATGACACAATGTTATTTAAAATGTCAAATTAATGCACTATTCAAATGGTAGAATTCGAGGTGCGTTGTAGCTCCGCTTCCGTGCAACCACACCAAACAAACAAAAAATTTGGTTGTGTCCCTCAAATTTCCAAAAAAAATTAGAAAACTAGTTTTACATGTTACACTTGGTTAATTTCATTTCGGTAGCAAGTTTTTAATCAATAAAATAAACTAAGGGGCTGTTTGGAATCAATTTTTGTTTTTTGTTTTTAAAAATTAAAAAAATAGGAAACAAACATAAAAATAAGGTTTTTATTTTTGTTTCTCATTTTTTGGGAAAACACCTCTATTTAAAATACTAAAAACAGAAAGAAAATATATTTTTGTCTGTTTTCAAAACACCAAAACAAATCTTTGCCTGACCCATTAGTGCTGCTGGCCTCCCACCACTGGACGCCTCGCCGCCCCTGATGTCCACCGTCGTTGTTCACCCGTCGCTTCCACCTCTACCGCTGTCGCCGGCCGCTAGTCGCCTGTCGCGAGCCGACAACCCACAGGTAATGCTTCGTGCTGGGTGGAGCAAGGAAGACGTCGTATACGCTATGAGCGACAAAGATTAATACTGGAGCGCATGTGAACCCAACAAATTTATAAAAAAATATAAGTTTTTCTTTTAAAAAAAAACCAACCAAACATATTTTATATTTTATATTTTTAAAAATACATAATTATAACAGTACCAAACACATTTTCTAAAAACAGAAATTAAAAAAAAACCAGAAACAAACATACTAAAAATAAGAAGTGATCCCAATGGCTGTTTGGGACAGCTGCAACTGTTTGAAGAAAAAATTATGAAGCAGTTGCAAAAGAAGCTATTCATAAAAAAACTGAAGCTGTTGCAAAAGAAGTTATTCATAAAAAAACTGCGATCACTATTATTATTTTTTTTTTTGAAAAAATCATATCATAATTTTCTTGTAACCACGTCACTTAGGCTCCGTTTGGGGCATATTTTCAAAACGCTGTCTCACGATTTAAAAACTGCGTTTGAGTAGCTTATCTGAAAATACAATTGATTTTTTACACTAAATGCGAAACACAGGTCGAATCCTATAGTCCGCGTTTCAGATAAATGACTTATCTAATTAAACACCAACTACTTCAAACACACCCGTAGTCAGGTTCAATAATAAAACCCAACTTTTGAAACACATTGACAAAACATAATTTTGTCATATGCCACACCCCGGAGAGCATCTTGCAAAATTTCTCCTCGAGTAGGGAATATCCGATTCAATGAAGAAACAATCAGAATATATATATAAAACGAGAAACCAGGGCCACCTGGAGCGGGTTACGAATAGGCGCTCAAACTTCTTCTTTCCTCCCTCGCGATAAGGTAAGCCCTTCCAACCAGCAATTCTCCTGGTCTGAATACTTTCTGGCATTCAATGCAGTACGCTGATGTTTCATCTCGTAATGAACGATCAAATCTTTCCGATGCCTAATTCTGGAGAAACTTGCAGTCGGGTATAAATTGGGTGTATTGATTATTTTGACGAAGTGGGAGAGAATGAATGTTTTTTGTGCTTTAAAATCCCCTCCTACATCAATCCTCTCTCCCCAAAACCCTCGCATTTCCCTCCCCTTCTCTTTGTTACCATCTCCTTCGTGGCCGAACCCTCGCGATACAGTCGCAATTGGAGTTAGCTGGGAACGCAACTACGGGATCGCGGCTTACCGTGACTCAAAACTCCCATTTTTCTCGTTCTTCCGCTCCTCTCCTACCCGAAACCATCGAGGAAGGTAACTTCACGTCTTTTTTGTCGCGCGTAGCGCTCCTCCGAGATTTACTAAATCCACCGATTCACGGGCTTTAGTAAATCCGGGATTTAAGCCCGAAATCCATGAAATCCGAATTTTTCAAATCCGAGGCTTTATTTGGTCCAAAATGACCGTCTTGCAAAGATTTAGTTAAATCCAGCTTAAATCCTGCTCTAAATCCGTAACCAGACATTCTGAATGCTTGTAGCATATCACATCTCTTTGATTTTTTGTGACTTGCTTCTTTTCCTTTCTTGCTTCATGTTGCAGTCAATCCCCTTTTCTTTTTGGTGATTGTGCAGTCAACTTTGTCGATTTCTTTTTTATATATATATATATATAATCTCCGCACTTTCAGAATTCCTTAAATTTATAATTGTGTGCATTTACTAATCAAGCTGAGATTATTGATGAAAATTTTAAGTATTTTACTTGAAGGTTGCAGATTGTAATGTCGCCTGTTCTGATATGTGATGCGGTTGAATGGCAAGACTTGAAGGCATGTTTCTTCTATTCTAGCTCTTAGTTTGACTTCAATATTATTCAACATTATGTACATCATTATGCAGAAACACGCGGAGGAGATAAAAAGAACGCACTTGCGTGATCTCATGGGTGATGTTGACCGTTGCAAGTTAATGACGGCGTATGATGTTTTTTCTATGTCGTTAATTTATCTAATTATGAAGCAACATTTAATTTTTTGAATGGACTAGTTTACAAGGACTTTATATCGCGTTAAGAATTTTCATTTATCCTCTTTGATTTGCTTATAAATTCTCTACAGGGAGTATGATGGGATAATTTTGGACTACTCCCGGCAGTGTGCAGACCAGGAAACATTGGAGAAACTTTTGAAATTGGCAGAGGTGCTATTTTCTTTGTTTCTTCAAATATTGCTCTTGTGAACTGATATATTCCACTAATTCTTCTGATTTTTTGTTATAGCAGGCAGCTCATCTGAAAGAGAAAATCAATAGAATGTACAATGGAGAGCATGTAAGCAAGATCTCTGGATAAATTTTTCTATGTGACGAATATTATGTATTCATTTAGATTTTCAAAATTATTTTTATATCTTAATTTGCTTTTGATGCCGTTTGTGTCATAGGCTATTATAACACCATATCTTCTCTTTAATAAGTTTTTATAATACTTATTGTCTTACAAACATACCTTTTTCTTTTTTTAAGCAGTTGCTATTTTTGTGTTTTTGCAATCATTTATATTTTCAGGGAAACAATCTAGGTTTTAGGTTCTTACGTTAAGGTAGGATCATTTAAACTGGATAATAGTTGGATTCTTCTGTATTTTCTTAGAAGATATTACAGAAGCTATATTACAGACCTCGCACTACTCATTTTCTTTGTTACTGTTTGTACTTCATGATATTTCTCATCATCATCATCGTCATGATCATCATTAGTATTATCACAGCTATTTGGGATTGACTTTATGATTCTTATGTCTGATTCATTCTTAATTTTTTTTGTTTGATGCATCACATCAATTCTATGCAAGTCATTTTGAGCAACCTGTCAATGCAATCATAGCCTCACCTCTTTCTATTTCTTAATCCTCTAACTTTCATTTTATCTTCTTGCCTAATGATAGCAATTCTCACTTTTCATTATATGTGTCTAAACCACGTAAATCTATTTTTAATTATCTTATTTTGAGTGTATTTCACCTTAGTCATATATCTTATATAATCATTTTTTAATTTATCCTTCGTAGTTTTGCCACATTTTCATCTTTAATTTCTCATTTTTTTTCCCTCAAACTAGGCATCTTTCCTTTTTACCATCCAACATTCATATTTTTTTACATCAATTTTATAAATTTTACTTTTATCTCAATGATATCTCACTTATGCTATAGTAGTTTTGAAACAGTTCTCTATTTTAGTCATTTAGTTTTAATTCTATATGTTATATTCACATCTATATCTTCATTTTTATTATAATCGATATAAAGTACTTAAAACTATCACACCTAGATATCATCTCATTCTTCAATTATATTGATTGATAGTATTAATATCATAGTTACTAAAATTGCATATCATATACTCAATATTCCTTCTACTAATTATAAGTTTTCTTTTATGTGAAAATTTTCTTCATTGTTGTTACTTTTAAATTTATTTTAGTAGATGTTTCTTCTCTTCTTGAAAAGGCTTTCGAGGTGTATGCTTCGATGCGCCAAAGTACATATAAAATGCCTTAAAAGTTAAGATCTCATTGTTATACGAAAATTACATTACATTATTATTATTATTATTTTTATTTTTATTATTATTATTATTATTATTATTATTTTTATTATTATTATTATATAATATACATATTATATGATACTTATATTTAATATATCTGATAAAATACCTCCAAAAGGTCAAGAGATAAATTAAATATGATTATTTGATTTTGTTATTAGTTTTTTCTTTTATTTTAAATTATATTGGATTAATATCAATTGATATAGAGATTAATAAGAAAATTGTAGTGATTCATGATGATTTGGAAACTTCAAATGACGCATTATAAGATGATAACTATGATGATTTTTTTGAAGATAAAGAAAATGAGGATTAACAACTATGAATCTCGATCCTTGTGGAGTATTTAAATTTTTAGTGAATCATTACTTAGAATCACATTTCAAACTTTTTTTTTTTATTTTTAAATATTTAAGATTAAGATATGTGGTTTATGTCTTTATGATAGTAAACAAAATTATATAACAATGATTTATGTTATATTTATAATTTTTTTATTTTTATAAAATATTTTTTAATTTTATTTTGAGGCTTACGCCTTCATCCGTCTCAAGGAATATGCCTCACCTTGCTAAATCAGAACAATTTAGTTACCGATTCTGCATTCTTAAACCCTGCCTTCTCTTAGAACTCTTTCATTTGCAAAAAATTTACCTTAAGACTCTTCGCTTTAAATATCTTTTGTAAGTATCATCATGATGTTTGAAGTAATCAATTATAATTAAATCTCTTTAGTTTCTGCGCAAGTACCTTTAATATTAGTTAATTTTTTATTATACATATCTTTCATAATGCTAGCCTGCTTTTGATGCATACTTTCCATTTTAACATTTACTAAATCAATTATTGCGATACTTAATTTATTTCATACGATCAATTAAACCCATAGGGAGATAATCTATTTGCTGCTTATAGTTCTTTAATAATTGTCTCAACTTAAAACGCGTCCATAATATATCTTCGTAGCATGAAAATCAAATTGACTCTCCAAATTGACTTCAACTTTGTAAACCATGGTTTCATTACACTATCCTATAGCCTCATTTTATGACTCATAAGTTTAATTCTTTTATAATTAACAAATTCTTAAATATCCCTTTTACTCTTAAAAATCACTACCAAATGTTTTTTCTCCAATGATTTGTTATCCAATGTCTTTAAAGTTCTATCAAAAGGATTTGTTAACCAAATCACTATATTATCCCTAAAACCTTACTCGATACATTTTTTTAAGCCAATTTTGCTTTACTATTTTGGATCAATCTATCTTATAATCATATAAGTTATTCATTATGCTCTTCCAAAATTATTTTTTATAAAGTTTTATTAAGATTTTTTAAATTATTTTCATCTTTGTTTTGCTTAAATTTAATGATGATCCTGTTTTCTTCATTTTTAATGCATCTACAACAACAATAATAACAATGTAATAACTGAAATTTTAAGTAGTAATAACAATAATAATAATAGCAGTTAATTAAAATTAAAAATTTATTTCACATGAGCTGTTTTGGAAGCGTCCATCTCGACATTCCCTTCTTAAGAGACGGACGTAGTTCAAATCGAACCAAAAGCGAGGTGGGAGGGAAGCGAGAGCTTTGGAACCGAAGGGAAGAACGAGAGAGAGACCATGAGAGAAGTGGGGAGGAAGTTTTGTACCTTATATACGTAACCCTAGTTGAGACCTCGTTTGGGATCGAGCGGTTACTGCTTTTCATTCTTGAGATTCGATGCCAAGGCTTAGCCGAAGGAGGCAACGACGTGATGCTTGCGCGTAAAAGGAGGAAGTGGCATCGTGTACGAGCGGCGTAGGAGTTGAGATCCCGTGCCTAGCTGCCTTTCAAAGGTGAAGAGGGAAGCTGAAGAATTTGCATGCGACGCCATTGCCGATCTGAGGAAGGCAATACCGTGCTTCTCTTCTTGTGCGAGGGAGATTTTTTAACCTTCCCTTTACAAAATTGAAGAAGAAGAGTGAAGGAGAAGAGGAAAGGTCGAGCGACTAAGTGCACTGTGCTCATGTGCAGAGGAAGATGATGGGGGAGCCTGTGCGTGATGACGGAAGGGGCAAAAGATTTATGATAACTTTTGAGTTTTTATTTAAATAAATAAATTAATGTTAGATTGATTGTTTGTTTTAGAAAACATGATGCAAGGATTTTAGCAACGATAGACATATATATATATATATATATATATATGTTTATCTATTCAGTATTAATTATATGTTTAATTTAAATAAAAAATTCAAATAGGGAAGGATAGGTGTGGAGGACTGAATCAAGCCGAGCAGCTCTAGCATGCGCATTTTGGCCCTTGTTGTGGGCTCCAAATATTCCGACTGCTTCCCATACTCTTTGCATTTATTTATTTATTATTTGTTTAGAGAGGTTTGTAGGGTCAAATTTTCAGAAGACAAATCAGATTGTAGATAAGACATTACCTAGAGATTTTGCCCTTATTTTTGTGAGAACTTTTTGATCTTGAATTTGAGATTTCCCATAGGCGCAAGCCTTAACGGTTAATTACCCCTTCTGATAACAGGAGAACACTTCAATTAAGGCTAGTCATTAAAAATTGAGTATTCATTATATAATAGTTGCAGACTTATGATTTAAGTTGTAAAATTGAAACAATTACTAAACCAGATTAAGATTTCATGATTTCATTGTCTTGGATCATTGGGGTCCCTAATTTGCTTAGCCAGAGGAGGTAGTCGACCTAACCCGACTGAATGATACTTGCCAACAACCATGGGCTGTGATGTCCAAGGGGTTTTTGTTGATTTGGGGTGGATGTTTGTTTAAGGTGATACATTTAAGTTGATTTTTGCAAACAAAAGACTTATTCCAATCAATTGTATCCTTCTAGTTCACAACCCAAAGGATATAAAGACGTTGGGGAACATATACGTGCTAGCCGTGATCGTAATATAATGGTACACTTTAGCGGCAACCACTTGGTCAGAGGGCTCTGGTTGTAACCGTTACTTTGTGGTGCTATTTGACGGTAAAACTATGCAGATAGAAAACATGAGGCACATCTTTATTTACATTAGGTTGCTTCAATTGTGAATATAGGGATACACTTAATATTACATTAAATCGTTTTTAGCTGAATTCAGTCAGAAATTTGTCATTTTCGACAAACAGTTGCAGAGGGAGGATGGATTTTTTTAGCTTTTAAGTGATTAAATTTTATATATATATTAGTTGGTTATTTTGGAAACTTTGATTTTAAAGATTGACCCCTTTAGTTGAGATTTTCAATCAACACAACCATCATCGAAGATTTTGATTGCCTGATTTAAACTTTGTGAACTTTAATCCTTGTAAAAGATTGGGTTAAGTATTGACACACGATTGCATATGAACCTTGTCAACTCTATTTTGCTTACAGAAGATTGGGTTCATATATATCATTTAAATTTATTCAAATTGATTTTGAAATTTAATTTTGAAAATAGATCTCTCTTGTTGAAATCTTCAATCAACTCAACAATCATTGGAGAATTATATATTTTTTGAACCATGTCGACTCTATCCCACTTATAGAGGATCAAATTCAATAATTTAAATAATTGCATTTAAAATAAACTTTGAAGCATAATTTTAAAATAGACCCTTCAAGTTGAATTCTTCCATCTATTCAACCATTATTAATAAATTATTTATCTTTGAAACTTGTCGGCTCTGTCCCACTTATAGAGGATCGGGTTCAGCTAAATGTAAACTGAATTTATTCAAATAGATTTTGAAACTTAATTTTAAAAATAAGCCCCTTCGATTGAAATATATTATTAACTCGACCATCATCGGGAAATTGTTTATTATTTCAACCATGTTGATTCTGTCTCGCTTATAGAAGATTAGGTTAAAGAATTTAAATAATTGAATTCAAAATAGACTTTGAAATACAATTTTAAGATAGAGCCATCCGGTTAAAATCTTTTGTCAATTCAACCATCATCAGAGAATTGTTTATCTTTGAACTCTGTTGACTCTATCCCTCTAACAGAGGATCAGATTCTGCTACATGTCATTTGAATATATTCAGATAAATTTTGAAACTTAATTTTGAAAGTAGGCCTATCTAGTTGAAATATTCTATCAACTCGGCTATCATCGGGGAGTTGAACATTTTAAACTTTTATATTTGACGGGGTTATTTAGCTTTGTTAGTTTAGACTTTTAAGATATGAGGCATGTCGAATCCTGCTTTTGCAAGGAGTAAACTAATTAATTTGGACTAAATAATTCTTATTTTAAAATTTGAATGTTTATTTTGATATTACTAGAATCTTTAACTCCAGCATTGTGAAAAGAAAGATCAGACTAGTTGGGCGAGACTTACAACCCTATTCTATAGATAAGACGACCTATTTAGCCCGTTCAACATTCATGAACTTCATATTTTAACATTCAATATATTGGTTGGAGCACATGCATTCACTTAAGTTTATAACTTTTTATAAAATTTTAAGCGTTTACATGATATTTTAAACTAGGATTGTTGTGAAATTTAGTACAAGAAATATTTGTCAAGATTTGAAATTATACATAATTGACTTGTTTTCTTAAACGTCTTAAATCATCTATAGCTTCAGAGTATTCAACCTATTATTCGTATAAGTCTTAGAAATACTTATACAAGTTTCAAAATATTGCATTTAACTTACGAAACTGCCCTAAAATTTGATAAATTTTGAGATCATTTAGAACTTCAAATATTTGCAATATTATGATTTTTGAGTCAAAAATTTCATTTTGCACTTTAAAAGGCTCGACTTCTGTTGGCTAGCAGATAGATTGCGAATCTAGTTGCAAGATTGGAATATTAGTTCTTTATTTCAACATTTAAAAACAACTTTTAATGTCTTAAACTTGGCCCCAATTTATTATATTTCACATTTAATTAAATTTAAGCTTAACTCCACTAGTTTATGATATCTCATATTTTATTCAAGCTTACAAGCTTAGACCTCAATTTGTAGAACTGATATTTAGTTAAGTTTAGTCTCTCAATTGATAACATTTCATATTCAATTTAAACTTAGTCTCTCTAATTTTATGATATCTCATCCTTTAGTCAAGCTTACAAGATTTAATAGTTCAAATTTTAAATTGTTTACAAGTCTGGGATCACCAGAAATTTTGATAGACTCTCGACATCCTCCCCATTTTAGGGGCTGTATCGGGATGTCTGTCTGCTCAGTTGTCTATAAGATGCGCTAGTCAGTGTCATGAGACACTACGACTGAAGAGAATCTTCTAATCTACCGGTCTATAAGACATGAGTGAGTCTTTGATTATCTTGTATAAAAATAATATGAGCTTGTTTCCCTGCATTTATACCTTTGCTTGTGAGGTGACAACATTATTTTGGATTTTGACTTGCTCAAGAGAGTTTTGAATTGTATGCCTCCTTGTCATTTAAAAGTTTTCTTAGCTCATCCCAATGCTTTTACCTTCAACCAAACAATTATGTCTGCCGCTTGAGTCGGGGAGGGCTTCCTAGGTGATGATGACAGTGGTTGATCACATGTGGTTCAAAGGCCTTTGCTGTCCAGTAATAAACGAACTATTAGGCATGGAAGGACGAGATGCACCAACAACAAATGGATGATACAAAGAATGGGTTGAATTTTTCAGAAAATTTGACTGTTCTTGTTGCTCTTGAGTATGACCAAAGTTAATTGCAATTTTCTAGTTCATCGCAGCAGAACCAGAAACCTTTGCTAGAAAGCTCTCATGGCTATTTTACCTTTTTTTAGGATTTAAGATAATAGTGTATGGAGGGAAACAATGGGTTCGAAATCCACAATTCCGTCCATGCTTTGCCAACAAGCTCTTGTTGCAACTTACGCGCTTCCTTTGTCAAGGGTTTCTTCGATTAGCAGGAGGCGGGAATGGGAGAAGAAGCAAAATTTGATGAAAGGAAAACGGGGAAATGCAAGCTGGGGCACAGAGCGAAGGGGATGTCGAGGGGCTTCAACAGCTTGGATTAGGTGGCTTGGGATGCGCGACAAGGAGGGAACAACAGACTCGTGCGGGACTCCGGAGTTGATCGTGAGGAGAGGCATTTAGGCTGAGTGAAGAAAGCAGTGCTGGAAGTTTCAAATATCTTTGTTTCCGTAATCCCATTGTCGACTTCGCTGCTAGCCTATTTGTGACCATATCACGAAGGATTTGAGTAGGAAAGGATAGGCGAAGGATCACAAGTTTCAAGCTAGGAATCGAGCGATGTGACTTTGACATTATTGATAAAAATAGGAAGTTCCGATGGTATCTACACCAAGCCATCTCGCCATCGGCTTCCCGTTCTTTAATTGTGACTAAAGCACAATGCATATGTCGCAGAAGGAGATAAAGACATAAATTTTGGTGGTTATTGTATGTCGTGATTCCGTTATTGCCTTCCCCACGAGCAATGTCGTCGTCTGCCTGCAAAAAAAATAAAGAGGAGGTTGTGATGGTAGATTTTTTTTTTAACTCATGAAGAGAGGGAACGATTATTATAACGAGCACTTTTCAAGAGGGAGCAATTGAAGTTTTGGAATTAATTAATTAATTAATTTCTTTTATTATTTTATTTTATATAGTCAATACTCCTACTGGAGATTAAATCGAGTTGAGTATGATTAGTATAAATTTATTTTATGATTATTTAATTTAAATAAGTCTTCTTAATATTAATAACTTATTAAATAAAAATCAGTGATTCAGATTGTGCGAGCCATTAAAACAAAGGACAAGGGAATTGTTTGAGTTTGAGGTGAGTAATTATATTTCTGAATTTTAGTAATTTTCGTCATTTTTAATGGAAGTATGACTTCATCTATGATCTATTCCAGTGAAATTTTGATTATAGTAGTTTCTTTATATTATTAGATTGAAAATTATGCATGTTAAATAATTGCTCAATGAAATTAAATCACATAATTTTTCATGTGGTCATTTATGATATATGCATGTTAATGTTGTTTTAGTATTTTCATAATGGATTAGTTTATGAAGATATCAGATCACTACATTATCCTTATATTCTAATAAAAATGTATATGTTAGCTCATTGTATAACTAGATATATATCTCATATTATGTTTTGACTTTTATTTGAGCTTTGAAACTAGAATAAATGTGCATCTTTTAAATTATCATATGACCTTAGATTTTAGTAGAGTTGCATGATTTTTAGTAAAAAAATACAAATCACATGAAAGTAATGTGTTCTTTGAAGGATGAAATAAAAATATAATATACATGTATGTTTGTATTTGCTTGAAAGTGAGTTCACCCCCAAATGGTAAAAGTAAGGGACGCCAGTGTACTAATGTGCATAGAGACTTTTCGACTAGCCCAAACAAGTATGATAGTTAGATCATTAATCGCTATGCTGACAAGATAATATCGATCAGGTGCAAGTAGAAAGAGCTTGTCACCTCAGACAATTGTGGTGTTTACATCGCTAATCGCTGTGTTTATTGGATAATATTGGTTAGGAACAGATAATGGTCTTTCCACTCCAGACAATTGTGATATTGAGAACGCAAATTGCTGTGCAGATAGGATAACATCGGGTAGGGGTGTGATATTGCTAACAGTAATCCTTAAAGAGACAAATGTAAATAGGATAAAGTAAATGTAAAGTTAAATTGAGTGCACATAGAAGATTTGTGTATTTTCATTTAGAAAAGATCATTGATACATGTGTGCGTGTGTGTGTGTGTGTATATATATATATATATGGAAAAATATAAAAAGGTTGTATGAGAGGGCCTAAAAGAAAGCCCAACTCACACAATACAACACACACGACACCCACAACACACACGAAACCCAAATAAATCAAAGATACATAAAGGTAAAAAATCAGAAAGTCACAAAAAACGTAAAAGTGCTAGGGACGTCTCACTTTAGTTCTCCCTCTGTCTCTAGTCCTCGGAAGTGAGCCGGCTAACAAATTGCTAAGGTGAGTACCATTGCCCGTAGTAACCAATGTATCATCCATCAGATTCTTGAGCTCAAGTAGATTTCCATTCTTCTTATTTCTTTTGGATGTGTAGACCTATCATTCGTCATCCGATGATTGACTCATCTGATCAGTAAATTCCAAAGTAAGCCGGACAGGTGTAGGCTGTTAAACATTCTGATTCTCATGAGCCTGAGTAACATTAACAGCTTGCTCGACCTGATGAGGCGGTAGTGAAGCAGTAGAAGTATTGCCACCTGTTTTATCGGTGATAAGTTCTAGGGTAGGTGGGGTCTGAAGAATCACCCTCTTCCTCACGACAGGAAAGACGGGGGAGCTACAACTGAGGACTGAATGGTTGTCATAATTCCTGCGAGAATACTGACGTCTTCCGGGGTATCCCTTTGATGATCAATGGTGTCAATAACTTGGAGCTTATCAGGTGAGTTGAAATCGCTCTCTGGCGGAGCACTGTGTTTTTTTGGTCTGAGTTGGGGGTGTAGATGGTGACATTGAGAACTGAAGTGGCCGAACATACGACAGTTTGAACAATACGAAAGAAAAAGCTCAATCATTACTTTTTGCTAATATCCATGATGCTGTGTGCCCAACTAATTTTCCTCAGAGGCAGGTGAAGTGATGTCTCTATCAACAAGTACTCTGGCTTCAGATGGATGAGAAATATTAAAAGTAGGAATGTTCGTTTTGAGTGGCTTACTATATATATATATATATTATGAAAAACCCAAGGGTTGATTTTATTGAAATAGAAAAAGATACATAAAGGTTATATGAGAAGAGCCCAAAAGAGGCACCGTACCCATATGATACAAGTATAGTAATACCCCAACAAAAAGATACAGACAGACTCAATCAGACTCAATCAGACTCAATAAAATGTAAACAAATTTAAAATAGGCAGAAAACAAGTAGCTAGGGATGAGCCAGTTTAGTCATGCCTAACTAACTGTGAAGAGTCGTGTCATTGCCAGGAGTCACCAAAGTATCATCCATTAAGTATGCCTCTTCCTTTAGTCTTAGGAGTGGAACCAGATAACAAACTTTGAAGAGTCGTGTCATTGCCAGGAGTCACCAAAGTATCATCCATTAAATTTTCAAGTTGGAGTATGCCTTCAGCCTTCTTCTTCCGCCGAGAAGTGTAAACCTGTGATTCTTCTTTTGAAGAATCACTCAAGTGATCCTCGATCTGATTTGATGTTAGAACTGCAGTACGAGGAAAGACAGTCATTGCCACCGCGAAAGGTTCCAGTGTATGTGAAGTGTGAATTGTTACCTCTGCACCCAATACTTACTGAATAGGAGCTGCTAGACTATCCTGATTTTCAGTTTGAACATTATGCGTTGTAATATGGTTAGGAGAAATGATCCCAGAGGCAGACACCAACTACTGTCTTGTGGTGATTCCCTCCTCAGGTTGGCTGTCATCAGGAGCGCATTTAGGCACATGAGGTGCACTAATAGTGTGTTCCTGCTTTTGACTATTGGTTCTCAACTGTGGGTGCAATCTGAAACATTTTTCCTACGGATGTCCAAACATCTTGCAGTGCTTGCAGTAATATGATTTTGTTCCATAATGATTTTTTGCCAATAACCATTGTGAGCAGATCCAAGTCAGACTTCTTCTACACCTGGTAGTGTAATATCTCGTGCAATCAAAATTCTTGCAATAGAGGGCATTGAGTATTAATTGTAGGTAAGTCTACCTGCAAAGGTTTTCCAAGGATAATTCCAATTGCATATAAGATAGGTAAGTCAAAGAAATGAAGCTTGAGTTCAGGTAATGAGAACCAAATAAGTGCAATTGGGGGTTCTTGACTGAGATCAAAATTAGGGGTCCATTTGAACAATTTTATATGTTTGCCCTCAATTATGATGAATTTCTTTGAGAAAATCCTCGTGTCATTATCTTCTGTGCTTAGCTGTATTATAACATGCCTTCCATCGAAATGACTCACCTGTCAATCCCCAACTAGTTTGAAATCTTCAAAAACCTTCATGATGATCTCCATCTTAGGGCAATCTAATTGGAACTTTCCAACTAGTGTACATTTGTATTTTCCTGCACGAGTTGAAATTTCAACGTCAGAGATGAAAATTGTTGGTTTACCCGTCTTTTTCTCTACTTTTTTGATGAGATTGCAATCGCCGATGAGATTGCATTTTTTGATGAGATTGCAATCGCCATTTTTTTAAACAGAATCATGGTAAATCTGTGGGAATATCGCACTATCTACGAGGTGAAAATGGAAGCTGCGTTTATGAACCATTGTAGCATAGGAGAGTTTGGCAGGGTTATCACCGACGAGGGCAGTGGCATAGGAAATCCATGAGGCCATTACTGCAGTCAGTGCCAACCTGCAGCACAGTGAGAAGCTGCACGAATTGGGGTGTCGAGAGGCACTGTCGCAGACGCCAGAGGTAGAGTCGAGCAGACGATCGAGTGGCTCTGTCGCAGATGAGACGCAGGCTGTCGAGTGGCTCTGTCACACGGACGTAGGCTGTCGAGCGGCTCCAGACGAGACGCAGTTCGACCGCAGCACTGCTGCCAGACGAGACGCGAAAGAAAATGCGAGACGACGCGAATGGAAGCAGTCGACGCGAGACTACGCGACGCGAGTAAATCCTGAAGCCGAAAGCAACACGAGAAGCTAGGGTTCGCCATGGGGCGGAACCCTAGCAGAGCGGAACGACAACATGTTTTTCAATTTTATTTTATATATGATTTCTTATAAAAACATGAAAGACTAGCATATGATAAGATTTCTTATAGAGATATGAATGTTTTGCATGCGTATTGATTTCTTTTTTTGGGTTACTGTAGTTTAAAAGTATGATTACTCTTGGGTTATCTTTAGAGAACTAATTATGTTATTTTAATTTTTTTTAGATTTTAAACATTTGGACAAGATGAATAGAAGAGAATAAAATGTGTACAGGAGGCGAGAACAACAAAACAATTATCTTTGTTAATTAAATTTTTTTCTTTTGAGGCTCTTCCCTGATTTTTTGAATATTAAACTTTTTAGTGATATGAATAGAATAATAGAGAATTGATTTTTATCGTTCGATCGTCCGTTCCCGGCTTGGTTAATTCCAAGCCTCGGACTAGGTCGCGATAAACAAGCCTCCATTCCACTGAGTGGGGTTGGCTACATGAATCTTCTTTTTCCAATTGTCTTATTGAATGTCATATTTTTCATTTAATTTTAATAAATTAAGATTATTTTTATACAACATTCCTAAGTTATTTTAGGTCTACCTCTACCTTTTCTAACATAAGTCGAATCTAAAACATCTGCTCTCTTAACCATCAGATAATCGACATTTAATATGACCAAACCATCTAAGATGACTCTCTAATATTGTCTCCCACTGAAGCTACACTAACCTTTTCACAGATATATTCATTTTACATTTTATCTCTAAGCGTAAACCCACTCATCCATGTAAGCATTCTCATCTCAGGAACATTTAACTTTGTATCATACTTCTCTTTGATAGACCAACATTTTTCCCCATAAGGCATTACAAGTTCACCACTATTTTATAGTTTTTTTTTTAAGTTTATAAGCGGTACTTTTCTATCAGACAAATTAGCCTGATGCATTCATCCACTTAAACCATCAGACATAAATTTTGCTGTTAACATCCCCATCTATATGTCACCACTACATTGAATAATAGACTTAAGATATATAAAAATGTTCACTCATTTTAATGATTTGGTCACCCATTGTTACAATTCCACTACTAGATCTACTACTACTACGAAATTACATTCAATGTATTTAGTTTTAACTCTATAATTCATGTTTTTCCTAAATTTTATTCAAGTCTTATCCATAAGAAGGATATTAACAGTGAAAAGCATTCGCGAAGTTACATCCTCCTATAAATGTCCATCAATAACATCCGTAACTAACGCAAAACGATATGTGCTTAAAGACGTTCCTTGATGTAAACCAACTGAAATAGAACATTATTTGGTCAATCCTCATTTTGTTCAAACACAAGTTATAAAGTCATCAACACCATTCTTTTTCCGAACTCTACAAAGAACTTCTTTAGGAATTTTATCATAGCATTTCATAAATAAAAAAAAAAATCATATTTAGATCCTCCTTACTCTTTTTGTACTTCTCCATCAAACCTCTCAATAAATATATAACTTCCACGGTAGACTTGCCCGTCATAAATCCAAACATATTATGAGAAATCATTATATTACGTCTTAACCTATGTTCAATTGCTCTCTCCCATCATTTTAATATGACGTTAATTTAATTCCTTTATAATTTACACAATCTTGTGCATCCCCTTTATTCTTAAAAATTGGGACCAAAAAACACTTCCTCTACCTTTTAGATATCTTTTTATTTAAATAATATTGAAAGTTTAGTAAGCTAAGAAATTCCTAATTCTTTTAAAATTTTCCATATTTTTATTGGGATACTATCAGGTCGTACTGATTTTTCACCCATAATTTTCCTTAAAACTTTTTAAAGTTTCTTTTTACTAATGCGACGGTAAACATAAAAAAAATATTATTATTAATGATATTAAGATCACTAAAGTTGATCATATTTTTAGAAACTTTATTGAATAGTTTATCAAAATATCTCACCTACCTATGTTGGATTTGTTCATCTAAGAATTTTCTTAATTTTTATTTTCATATTAATGCTTAATATTTTTTTCTTTATTTGACTAATTTATTCATATGTCTTTCACCCTCCTTAATATTTAATTTATTATGAAAATTATTAAAATCAGAATTCTTAGGATCATAAATTATTGTCTTAGCAACCTACAGGTCATCTTATATTTTTTTTTAATTATCTAAACTTTTATATTTAAACTAATTTTTATAAAAAAACTTTTTATATTTTATCTTGTTTTTGCTCACATTTCATTTAACTATTTTTATTTATAAAAATTTTTCTTTTTGATTCTTCAAATATATCTTGTGCCACTTTTTTAATAGTGTTTGTTATTTTTTCCCACTTAGCATTAGCTTCTTCATGAATATCCAAATCTTAAGATCTTAAAATTTACTCCTATATATAATTTTGTTCGTATCTTTTAAGTGCCCCAATCAAATTCAGTAGCAATATTTCATTCTATTTTTAATCTTTTAACCCTTCATCTTAAAATTCAAAACTTATAATTGATATTGAGTACTTAAATTTTCAGTTAGTATGACTTTACAATATTTGCATTCTCGACGGTATCTTTTATTATAAGAAAATTATCAATTTGTATTTTATTAGATCCATTCTTATCAGTGATAATATACAATATTTTTTATAAAATAAAATATGAGCAATAATAAAATTATAGACTAAAATAAAATCTGTTATTGATATTCTTTTTTTATTAATCACTCAATAATCATAACCACCATGAATATTTCTAAAATCTCTTACAAACCTACCAACATGTCCATATAAAAATTATTTCTTCAAAGGGTATGATTTGTGGTAATTCATCTTGGTCATTCCAATGTTTTTTTTTTTGAACTTGAGGAGGATAAACACTTATAACCTCAAGAAGCTTAATATTAGCAACAATTTAATTCTATATCTAATTCAATTAATTTTTATAACATTATTTTTCAAATTCTTTTTATCACTTACCCCAACTACGACTCCTACATTAATACTAAAGTAAAAAACCTAAGCTCTCAATCTCCGTAGCATTTTCTCCATTTCATTTATTTTCTTGAATGCATAAGATATTTTTCTTTATATTAATCATAATATCTACTAATTCCATTAATTTACCTATGAGTAGGGCTGTAAAAATGGTTCGTTGTTCACGAACAACTCGTATTTGGCTTGTTAAGTAGCTCGTTTCAGTTCGTTTGCTAAGAAAAGTAGCCGAACATAAATAATTTTCTTGTGCTTGATATATAAATGAGTCAAACATGAAAAAAGATTTGTTCTTTCGTGTTCAACTCATTTTAGCTCAAAATTATATATATATATATATAATTGTTGAGTATTATTTTAAAAAAATTTAATTGTCTAGCTATGAGGTTACAAAAAATTTATAATCAATTAAAATTTTTAATTAAAAATATAAAATAAAAATATATTAAATTCTATTTAAATTAATATTTTAGTATAAAAAATAAGATTTAAATCTTGCCCCTAACCTTAATATTTGACGCTTGCTTGATTAGGGATGTCAAAATGACTTGTTGTTCGAGAATAGCTTGTGTTCTGCTCGCTAAGCAAACGAGCCGAACACAAACAAATTTTTTGTGCTTGATATATTAACGAGTTGAACAAGAACAACGATATTTATTAACGAGTCAAGCGTGGGCGCACTTAAGCTCGATTTTTTTACACTTTTACATGTGAGAGTACCTCTAGATCCTATTATAAAGTTAGTTTCATGGATTAAGTTATTTGTCTGCATCCATTCATATGAGAATGCTTATTTAACACTATACCTGATCACAGTTGCATTGTTTTCACTGTATTTAGGCCCTTGCACACTTTACACTATGATTTCTTATTTTCAAGCATCTAACTTGATTAAAATTGCTAGATCTTCTAAATCCTATTCTATGCATCTTATTTTCTTCTGTTGTTGGTGCCAAATTATTATGTAAATCATCAATTAAAAAATGTAACCTTTGCTTTATTGACTACACTCTTTGCAAGATTTTAGCTTTTTTATAATCGTTATAAGTCATAGTAGATGTCTCTCATGATCTATTACCTTCTTATTCATTCTATATTTCATAATTAAGGCTTTGTGTTGAAAATGCTTATTGACTCATTTAGGTAGAATCTTCCATCTATTACATCACTCACAATCACAGATTGCAAGCACCACATGCAAGCCCTCATTTTTCTTCTTTATATTCATTGTTTTCTACCCTTATACATTCTGTGGCCATAAGAAGCTGTGTATGACATTTCAGATAAACAGTACCGAGGACAGGTCTGTGCTGCATATAGCTTTGCGTGCTGCAAGGGATTCAGTTATTCATAGTGATGGGAGGAATGTTGTTCCAGATGTTTGGAATGTAATAGAGAAGATCAATAACTTCTCTGAAAGAGTTCGAAGTGGCTCATGGGTTAGAAACAAAGAATAGTTCTTGTGCTGCATTTACATAATTTCATGGTTGACTTTTTAACAAACAATTGCATCAGGTTGGAGCAACAGGAAAGACATTGAAGGATGTTGTAGCCGTGGGCATTGGTGGAAGCTTTCTTGGACCTTTGTTTGTGCATACTGCTCTTCAGACTGGTATGATTAATGCAGTCTACTATCTACATATGAAATTCTATGCATGACAAAATCAAGAGCAACTGAAATTTACGCCTTTAATTTTGGATAATTTTAAGCTTCTTAAAGTGTAAGATTCTTTCCTAAATGTCATAGATCCTGAAGCCGCAGAATTTGCAAAGGGACGGCAACTACGTTTGTAAGTGCCTATAACTTGTATGGTCTGGCTTACTATTTAGTAAGTCACGCTTTGATTCAAAACTCATCCCATGTTTTGGTGTGAGCTTTGATTGTTATTGATAATGTGTATTCACCCATATGCATGCTTCGTTCAACAATAACTATGCTTCTAAAGATCAGCTGCATTGTCATTTTAAAAAAAATTGTGCTGGTTACTGTGGCTGAAACTTGGATGCGATGGTGTTAATATGCTTTAATATGTTATCTTAAAAGAGGATCATTCAATTGCCTTCCTCTATTGTATTCTGGTAAATTGAAGTTCTTTGGCAGTGATAACTAGATGCCCATAATGGATGCCTTTCGTTTTTGTCCTTAATTTTTTTTTAATTTGGACTAATTTATTTGATATCATTTAAAGGAGTAAACATTATAGATATCTCGGGTTTATTGTTCAAAGTGATGGTGATATAGGTGGGGATGTTATTAGTAGAATTCAAGTTGGTTGGTTGAAGTGGAGGAATGCTTCAGGCCTATTGTGTGATAGAAAAGTACCGCTTAGACTATTGTGGTGAGACATGCAATGCTTTATGACGTAGAATGTTGGCCTATAAAAAGAAGCATAAAAATAAGTTAAGTGTTGCTGAGATGAGAATGCTTTGGTGGATGAATGGCTTTACACTTAGAGACAATGCGAGACGAATATATCCGTCAAAGGATTGGAGTAGCTCCAGTGGTGGACAAGATTAGAGAGTCGTCTTGGATGATTTGGTCGCATTAAACGTTGGTAATCTGATGATTCCGTTTGGTGAGTAGATGTTTTAGATTCGACTCATGTTAAAAAAGGTAGAGGTAGACCTAAAAAGGCTTGCATGTTGTTTAAATAATGAATTTAATTTATTAAAATAAAATGAAAATATGACACTCAATAGGACATAATGGAGATAAATGATTCATGTACCACTTAGTCGGATAAATGATTGTTGTTTTTGGACTAATTTATATGATAGTGATTTTCTCTAGTCATTATATCAAAGCTTGGCTAAAGTGTTTAAGCCACAAATATGCATTGCAAATCATAAATCATGTTTAGATGTAGCTATGTATTCCAGGTGCTGCTGTATCTGGATAACTGGCATGTAAAGAAGTCTAAGATGGAATTTCTGTCAACAAATTTGTGAAGCAATCGAGTCCCCAATACTTTTTAATTTTGTAATATATAATAGAGATAAGCTTATGCAGACCTGACTCATCAGACCTTAAAACTACTGATTTGATAATACTGGATAGTAATGGAGTCATAAGCAAATGGAGTTTTTGGTTGTTTGGTTGCATCAAGTCCAAGTTTAGTTTTTAACATGGTAGTTTTCATGCTAGATCAAAATCTTTATTATTTGATATGAATTGTGGTATACTTAATGATACAGGGTAGCGTGGTAGTTTTCATGCGGTTGAGGAAAGGTTATACAAATTTTCCAAAGTGGTTTGAATGCGTACTAGAGAAAGCTGGCGATGCACCAAAAAGCCAAGGGGATAAAATTAACTCGTAAATATGGAAAATTAAAATTTTTGGGTAATGGTGTCATGCTTAAAAATTGTAAAGATTTGCTTATAACATCAGCTATCTGGGGATTAATGACGAGAAGATTTCATAATACCAATTTAAATTAATGAGGCAGCTGTGGTTGGTGATAATCAGGATGACAACAATGGTTAGTATCACCATAGGAAGAATGATGCCTCAACTCTTCCACTAAAGTTTGTGTCTTGTTAATCTTGATATGTTTTTTATTTTAGGTTTAAACATTATGTATGCTTTTTTATATTCTCTCTAAATGTCAATTAAATTGTTTTTATCAATGATGATATCACTACCACATTGAAATTGGGAGATTTAGTTAATTGAGTACACCACCAATACTTCTTCTAAAACTCTACCTAGAAGAATAGAATGAGTTAAAATCAAGCACATGAAGAACCAAATATTTCATTTCACATAATTCCCAACTCTTAGAGATTTAGTAAATTAACACAATTCTTTTTCTCGGAAGCATCTCATAATGTTTCAACCATTTCATTATAGTACTTCTTAAATGCATCTAAGCTAATACACAGCTTCAATCATTTATCATAAACACTAATTTAATATGATTCATATACTACAAGAAAACTGGCATCAACACATGCGGTAGTCAACTCAAAATTTGATTCTCACTTCGGCTCAAGTTTGCAGATCCCTTTTCTTGAAGCAATAGCAAGAATAATTTCTGGTGAGCTATACATGTAAACAAATTAAGAACTTTAATATAGAATTTAAGTATACAAGAATATGAAACAACATGATTTGTTAATCCTAAATTTGCAATAAGAATTACAAATATGGCCATATACTAGTGTATTGCTTTATATATAACTATTTCAAAAAGAAATTTCTTGAAAAATAACGTGGCATAATAATAAGATATTTTTATTGAAGTAAATTTTAAAATAAAATTTTAAGTGTCCAATCCTCAAATGCACTCTAATGGTGCAGTTCATAAGGTTTAACATACTAGATTAAATATGATATGTCATTTATTTGCTGGATATAAAATATTTTATTTTAGCTTTAGAGTATGTTATGTGTAGAAGCCCGATAATAGAATGTATCTGACCCACATCACTCATTATAGGATTATAACCAATAAACTACAAAGTTCAATAGAGCCAGTGTAACCCAGTTTTATCGGAATCACATGGAAGTCTGTTGCCCCACCTATAGAAGTCATCATAATATATTATTTCCTACTTGATCCACAACAAGATATTTTTTAAGCTCTATATATTTTCAAAGTTAAATGTTAGGATGCATATGCCATTGATCTTCAACCATTCGACTTCAACCTGCTAATCACTTTTGTGCATCAAAATGCAACTTAGATGTCCTAAATGTCCTACTTTTAAAATACAAATTTTTATAAAATCTTAGTATAAAAATGTACATTTTATTAATAATTTCTGTCTGATCACTTAATTAAGAATGATAGGATGTAAATATTTACATTTTGCAATATAAAGCCTTTCTGAACTTTGCCTACATATATGTTTATCTAAATATATTTTTATGCAAAGATTAAAATAAATTTAATTTTTGAATTAGAAATTGAATATTTTAACCAACTAAAAATCGACAACAGGGTAACTTTCTTTGCAATAAGTGCCACAAAATCTCTTTTTTAAGCAATCTACATCATAGAAATTTCTCAGATTTAAATTTTCCTAAATTAAAACTCAATTCTAAACCAAGCTAAACTCAAAATAAAATTTTATCTTGATAATTTTTGCAAGCCTCGATGCCTATCAATTCAAGTTGAAGCAGTCATTTTGCTGAAAATGTTATGGAAAGTCACATTTTACTCTAAAATTCTACCTTTCTCTCTTTTTTGTCTTCTTCCGAGCTCCTTACTATCATGAGTAAAATATCATATATATATATATATATATATTGAAGAAAAGCCCAAGAACTGATTTTATTGAAATAGAAAAGATACATAAAGGTTGTATGAGAGGGTCCAATAGAGACACCTTACTCATATGATACCAAATACTGTAATACCCCAACAAAAAGTTACAGATAGACTCAAAAAATTAAAACATGCAGAAAATAAAAGCTAGGGACGAGCAGTTTAGTCCTGCCTCTTCCTCTTGTTTTAGGAGCGGAGCCAGATAACAAAATTTGAAGTGTCGTGTCATTGTCAGGAGTAACCAATGTATCATCCATTAATTTTCAAGTTGGAGTGTGCCCCCAGCCTTCTTCTTCCGCCGAGAAGTCTGGCTCGTGTGATCCTCGGTCTAATTTAAAACCGCAGTAGAAGGAAAGACAGTCGTTGCCACAACGATAGGTTCCAGTGTATGTGAAGTGTGAATTGTCACCTCTGCATCTGATGCTTTCTAAATAGGGACATTATCCGTTGTAGTATGGCCAGGAGAAGGGGTCCCAGGGGCAGACACCAACTCCTGTCTTGTAGTGATTCCCTCCTCAGGTTGGCTATCATACGGTTTGTTAGAAGCGCGTTCAGGCACGTGGGGTGCACTAACAACATGTTCCTGCTTTGGACTATTGGTTCTCAACTGTGGATGCAATCTGAAACATTTCTCCTGCGGGTGTCCGAACATCTTGCAGTGCTTGCAGTAGTAAGATTTTTGTTCTATAATATTTTTTTGCCAATAACCATTGTTAGCAGAGCCAAGTCAGACTTCTTCTACATCTGATAGTGTAATATCTCTTTCAATCAAAAACCTTGCAATAGAGGATTTTGAGAAATGAACTGTGGGTAAGTCTACCTGTAAAGATTTTCCAAGAATAGTTGTTTTTCAAGGACAGTCTCAATTGCATGTAAGATAGGTAGGTCAAAAAATTGAAGTTTGAGTTCAGGTAATGAGAATCAGATAGGTGCAATTCGGGGATCTTGACTGAGATCAAAACCAGGGGTCCATTTGAGCAATTTCATATGTTTGTCCTCGATTGTGATGAATTTCTTTGAGAAAATTCTTGTGTAATCTTTTTCTATACTTTGCTGTATCATAACACGTCTTCCATTGAATTGACCCACCTGCCAAGCCCCAACTAGTTTGTAATCTTCAAAATCCTTCCTGATAGTCTTCATCTTAGGGCAAGCTAATTGGAACTTTCCAACTAGAATAAATTTGTATTTTCCTACACGAGTTGAAATTTCGACGTCATAGAAGAATATTGCTGGTTTTCCCTTCCTTTTTCTCTACTTTCTTGATGATATTGTAATCTCCATGTCTTGCAACGAAATCATGGTACATCTGCGAGAATATCAGACTATTTGCGAGGTAGAAATGAGAGCTGGATTTGTGAACCACTGTAGCATAGGAGGGTTTGTTGGGGTTATCACCGACGAGGGCTGCGATGTAAGAAAGCCCTGAGACCATTACCCAACAAAAAACGCAACGCCCGGTTCTGTCGCAGATAACGCAACTGTCGATCGGAAGCAAAGCTTGTAGATCGAGCTCTGAAGAGGATGCCAGCAACAGGTCGGAGTGTGGAGTAGGCTAGCTACAGCAGATCGAAGCACTAGAGAGGCTACTGGCAGCAGGTCAAAGCGCTGATGTGACGCCTCATTTGATGTGAGAGTCAAACGACGAGAGAGACATCGAGCCTAAGTTATAGTTTTCGCCCTACCGGCGACATATATATATATATATATATATATATATATTTATTTTTTGAGAAAGCCCAAAGACTAATATATTAAAAAGAAATAAGGATTCATATAGATTGTGTGGAAGGGCCCAAACATTCACCCTTCCCACATGATAACTACCACATACAAATGATTCCAAAAAAAGAAAAAATACAGAAAATTATAAGGGACCTAATGAAAAAACAAAAAATGCCCAAAAACGTGGTATCAGGTAGTTAGAGAGCGACCCAATTTTGCTTTGCCTCTGCCTCTGCCTCTAATTCTAGGAAAGGAGCCCAACTAATAAATTGGTAACATGAGTGTCATTGCTAGTAGTAACCAACGTATCATCCAATAAGTTCCCAAGCTCGAGTCGACCTCCAGTCTTCTTCTTCCTCTTAGAATAGAGTTGTCATTCCTCATCCGAAGAATGACTAGCCTGATCAGTGGATTGGTCTAAAGTGTGCCGGATATTTTAACACATCACACACACACACACACACACACACACACTATATATATATATATATATATTGTGTGTGTGTGTGTATTTATTTATTTAATATAGGTTTTATTAAAATAGTTTAAATATTTGTGAAATGCTATGATCAGGGTATAAAAATTTAAATCATTTTAACATTTATATTTTTAAAAGTACATAATTCTTCTATTCTTATTAGAATTTTTTCATTGAAATTCATCTAGTTATTGATTAGCTAAATAAATTAGTAAAGTGTCTCATAACATACTTTTTTTTGGAAACCTCCTTTTTTTTGTTTTGTGCCACTATATTTTTTTCTTATAATTGATCTACATATTTATCAATGCCTTAACATCAAATTCAGATTAATGCCTGTATATTCTTTTTTTGTTAATATATATAAAAGTAACACAATATGAGAAAATTTCTCCAAAATCTACTGTAGTAGCTAGCCAAACCCAAAGAAACTTAAAATCTTAGTCACATTGGTTGGCCCTAGCCATGCTGCCATGGATCTTACCTTTTCAGGATCTCCAATTTATCCTCACCACGAATGATTTGTGCAAACTCACATTCAATTGGATATTGGTGGCAATGAAAATGAGGAGCCTTTGATACTATGCTTACTTACACAATAAGAGCATACATTAATTATTTCATTGAATTGTTGCCATGCAAGATACTTTGAAATTGTCAACTTTTTGACTTGTGGATTTTTTTCCTCCTAACCATTTCTAACAAATATCTTGATTAAAAAATTTGATTCAAAATTGAACAAATTAAAAATATACAAATATTCAAAGAAATTAAAAAAAAAAAACAGTTTAGAGATTATCATGAAATAGAAAAAAAATTGATGGAGAAAATGAACATCCTTGTGGAAGAAAACTTGGTGATAAGGAGGGAATGGTGGCAGCAACAACAATTACTTGTTGCGATTGTGGTACTGGTGGAAGCAGTAGGCGATGATAGTGGTGACATAAGTAATAAGTGGCCATAGAGACAATTATATCAAGCATGGTCGGCGTATGTGTGAGTGGGGAGATGTGGCGCAGTAAGGGGCAGTGGGGAAGGTTGCAACGACTGCGAAAGCAGCAAGTGATTGCGGCATTGATGGAATCAACAAGATGCAGTACTAGGGATGGCCAGTGTATGTGTGAGAGGGAAGATCATGTGTCAGAGGCGAGATTGTGAGCAACAAGGAATGTTGGCAAAAGTAGCAGGAGGCGGCGGCGACACTAAGGACTGCCTATTGGATTTTTATTTTGAGAGGGTAAGATGGTATGTGTAAAGGGTTGTAGGCCAAGCGTAAAGGGGGTGTGGGGGAAAAATACCCTAAACCTATGAGGTGCATGTCTCATCCGAATAGCTTGAGACCTGCGCCTAAAAACATTCGAACAAATTGTTTTGAGATGTGCCTCAATTTGTACCATTTTAAATAGTGTATAACAATGTGGAGAGGAATGGAATTTCTATATATTATTAAATGAATATTATGTGCCTATAAATAAACCAATGGAGGTTCTGAGTAGGAATCAATTAAAAGATTAAAATACCTCTGTTATGAGGATATTGAATCTGATCTTCTTAATAAATTCTCTAACACTAGAAACCTAAATAATATGCTTGGTCTGTCAGTTTCCTTTGCACTGACGGCCTCCTCAGCTTTTCTGTTCCATGGTAGTGGTTACTGATTTTACGGGAGTCTACTTCTCAAGGTCAAGTTACAATTTAAGATATTAAGCAAGTTAGGCGTGCTTTTAATCTTTATTGAAGGTTGAAAATCATATGGCTATTTTCTTATCCATCTTTAGAAGTTAAAATACGTTGGATGTTCTGCACAATCGTACTAACTTTTAGGTGTATTATATGCGCCATGTAATCTATCTTATTGAGGATTATCTACAGCCTTGCAAATGTTGATCCGGTTGATGTTGCCCGAAACATTACTGGCTTGAATCCTGAAACAACATTGGGTAATTTTTCTTTCCACTCTTCATAAATCATGTTTATGATTTCTTGCACCATTTGCGATTCTCTGATCATTTACTATTCATCATCATTTATTTGAGCAGTTGTTGTAGTTTCAAAAACTTTTACAACTGCTGAGACTATGTTGAATGCTCGAACATTGAGGGAATGGATTTCTGATGCGTTGGGGTACAAATCAATGCAATCTTATTTGTTTCAATTTCTCAGTTTGATTTTTCTTACTTAATTTAAGCTTGCCGTTCAGCCAACAGGCAATAGCAAAGCATATGGTGGCTGTCAGTACAAATCTGAAGGTACAATAATATTCTCACTCCTTGTGTCTGATTATGTGTGAGGACTGCTGGCTTCAATATTATGCTCTTGCATTTTCAGTTCATACTAATATATCTGTATAATTTATTTCTTTTTACATACTAGCTTATTTCAGTTCAAAATACATTGACAGAGACCAATATGTTCTCTTCTCATAGATGACAGTCAATTTATTTCAAAGACGGCTGTTCATTATGAGTGTAGAACCTTGTTAGCTACATTGGTATGAAATGCTAAGATTCGAAGACCTATGAAAATTTTAGAGCCTTGGCATTATGTATTATGTAGAGCCTTGTTAGCTACATTGGTATGAAATGCTAAGCTTGAAAGACCTATAAAAATTATAACCAAATCACCATGCTTTTTTTTGTTGTTTAATATGATAGCATTTGTTATTCACAAACCTCATATCTACCTCTTGACTGTATTCTCTTTCATTTCATTCTTCTGTTATTTTTTCTTTCTTTTGCATTGTGTGTTAGTCCATGTAATGGTTAAACTTGCTCAATTTCTTTTCCTTGCATGAGTAATTTTGTTTTGCTTGGCATCCTTTGTACCAGTCTATGTTCAGTATTTTAATCCATGTTTCAGGGAAGTAACTTATTTATCCTTTCATTCCATACCATATATTTAAGCTCATTATGTTTTTGTTATGTAGCTTGTGGAGGAATTTGGGATTGATCCGAATAATGCTTTTGCTTTTTGGGACTGGGTTGGTGGTCGCTATAGTGGTGATGATCATCATTCATTCACAAATCTGGCATTTTGACGGAGTTTTTGGTTTTCCTTCATAATAAGTTGGTGGATTCTCGTTTTTGCAGTTTGCAGTGCTGTTGGTGTGCTACCCTTGTCTCTCCAATATGGTTTTCCAGTCATTGAAAAGTATGCTGACTGATTCCAATTGATATTCTTTGAAGTAGTGTTCCATGACAGTGAGTAGGCTCGTAATATAGCATGCGGCTAGTACAATTTATTGTGATGTTTAGTGAGTAAACTGTGATTATTCATATGATTTCATCACAAGTTGGACTGATTGAGCAACTTGAGTAATTATGTTTGTCAAAGTAAATGGTGAATTTCATTACAAAATTCTAGAAAGTTTCTAATCAAGAGCCATGATTGTTGAAAACATTTTAGCGAAACTCCTTGGGGTTTATTTTGTTTGTTTTAATAATTTGTCTTCTGTGAAATATTTCTTGTTTGAAATTTCTGTTTGAAATTTTCCGAAGGAAGAGATCTACCTCAGATAATGAAATGCTTTAAAGTTCTGTTTGGTAATTCAAAGGTCAGTGGATCGGCTTTTTATCTGATTGTAAAAAAAGGTCTGTTTGGTTATTTACCTGAATGATGAATGCTTTTTCGTGGATCATCATTGCAGTTCTCTAGCTCAGCAGAGAATCGAAGAAAGAAAAATTGCTTTGTTTAAAAATTTCTTCTTATTGACTAGTAGGATTCAGAAAAAAAAACATTAATTTAATATTGGATGACGATAAAATCTAATTTCTACTGGTTGACAAACAGATCCCCAATTTACCGTATAAACAACCTAATTTTCTCCTACTGGAGCATAAATATTAATTTCATAGAGTGTCCAATGCCTTAACATTTGCAGCTTGGAAAGATGCTTAGGGAACAATCATAAGCACAAATGACATTGCTTGATATACTGATATGGTTGATTGAATGCAAAGAGCCAAATATGTTTATTTCAGTTTATTTTCTGTGCAACGATATTATTTATGCTCAACTCCTACTGACATGTGTATGTTGCTAGTAAAGGTTTTTGGATGGAGCTCGTAGCATAGACAAACACTTTTATTCAGCTTCGTTTGATAAAAATATACCTGTGAGTTTCTGCGTGCAAATTTATGATCTTTTAATTTGTACTATTAATGGTAATCCTCACTATATTCCTTTTCAGGTGCTATTAGGTTTGTTGAGTGTATGGAATGTCTCGTTTCTTGGATTTCCAGCTAGAGTGAGCCCCTGCTTATTTAAATTTTATTTTTTGTCTGCAACTTTAATCATTTCAGGGTTCTTATTGTTTAGTCGACAGCTGTTTTCTTAACTCTACTTGTTTCTGTCTCCAGGCAATATTGCCATACTCTCAAGCACTTGAGAAGTTTGCTCCACACATTCAACAGGTAGCCATGTTATGATATGGTATAGTGCGGTATGTTTTCCTGCCTTTCTGACTTTAACCTTGTAATCTCAAATCATTTCTCTAGTTGAGCATGGAAAGTAATGGAAAGGGTGTATCCATTGATGGCATTCCACTTCCTTTCGAAACTGGTGAAATAGATTTTGGAGAACCAGGAACAAATGGTCAACACAGTTTTTACCAGCTAATACATCAGGTAAGAATGTTTTTTATTGAATTTGTGACAATTTGAATACTATTAATCATGGTGCTAACTCGGGTGTACAATTTTTTTTATAATGGTAGGAATTTTGCAAAGATAATTTACGTTTGTTTAGCTCTGATTTCTTTTATTTGACATATGTTCATCGAAGATTTTATCATGATGTTTATTAGAAATGTTCATCATCTTCACCCCATTGAATTTTCACTTTTAAGTGAGTTGTGTCATTCTCCTTGTTCTGCCTGCCATTTTATAGATCTGAGCGAGTCATCTCCCTACCTGCTAGAATTTCAACCATTTTCTCAGATGGCTGGTGGATTTTGAGCCCTTTCGCTAAAGGACTAGTTGCATGGCAGTTACAACATAGGTTATTTGTGAAGTTTACAAGCATTATATGTGCTTTCATTGGGCAAAGTACCTCTTCTAATGCCCTGTAACAACTCATAATAATAATAATAATAATAATAATAATAATAATAATAATAATAATAATAATAATAATAATAATAATAATAATAATAATAATAATAATAATAATAATAATAATAATAATAATAATAATAATAGTAATAATAATAATAATAATAATAAATCGAATAGGCACTAAGGATACATTTCCTTTCAGTTATCACTTAAGAGTTTTGTGCCTTCTTTTGAAAGATGGTATCAAAGGGGCAAGAAATGAAACCGTAGAGGTGAAGGAGAAGAAGCAATTGAAGGGAAGAAGGGGAGGAAGGTGGTCGAGTGGCTTCGATTCTATGCTTGTGTGCAGAGGAAGAGGAGTAAGAAGGAGAAGTGTGTTGTCCTATGCCGATCTCTAGTCAATCGAAGTTGAGAACGAAGGAGGAAGTTGCGACTTTGTGCACTGGTAACGTGCGAAGGAGGAGGAGGCGGTGTTGAGGGCTTGCGGTGATGGGTTGGGTCGCGGCCGAAGGCAGAGAGGTAGGAGGAGACTTCCGTGCTATGCTCGCATAGAGAAAAAAGAAGAAGAGGCACTATGCTCGTGTAGAGGAGAGGAGGAAGGAAGTTGAAGACCGACTGTTCTTAAGTTAAACTTTTGATTTTTAAATAAATTAATTATTATACTCTTTTATATATTGCTAGGGTTTCGCCTCACGACGAACCCTAGCCTCTGCTGCTGTAATTCCACGCTCGTAGAAGGGGGTACGCTCCTCTCTTTCCGTCATCTGCTTCGTCGAGCTGCGCCTGTTCTCGCTGCTCACTGTAGGGTCGATCACGCTCTGCGGCTCCGTTTCCTGCTTCTGCGGCGTCAACTCGTCGTTGTTCTTCTACGCGGCCTTTGTCGAACTGAGGTTTCGACTCTGTAGAGCTCATTTGCAGTTCCTATTTGCGGTTTACTGTCTTCTGCGCAGCGCCTCGACCTCTTCGGCTCTCTGCCCGACTTGCAAGGCTTCTCCTTGCTGCGGTGGAGCTTCCTTCTTCTTCGATTGAACCTGACAAAACCTCATTTGCCCATGTTATGGGTAATCCTCAGGGGGAGACGACGATTGTGTTCCTCTCAAGTTATAAGGAGAATCGTGATCGTACAAGTAACTGCCCATTTATTAAGAATGCAAACAAGAAAAGTGAGAAGACAACACTCTTTTTCTCCGAGTCAGAAATTTCAACCTTGACTGACAAATTTAAGTTTTCTCTCATTGGGAAATTTCAGTGGGGACACCCACCTATGGAGATTATTAGGAAAAGTTTTGATGACCTTAAATTAGCAAGAAAGTGGAAAGTGGGCTCATGAATGGGAGACATGTTTTGATTCAGTTAACCATGTCTGAATACTACACTCGAATTTTCTACAAAAAAATATCTCAACATTGTTGGTAAACCTATGAAGCTACTCAAGTGGTCTTCGAATTTTGACCCAAATCATGAAACTTCCACTGTACCGCTATGGTTTAGTTTACCTGGTCTCAAGCTGCATTTTTTTCACCATCAGGTTGTCTACTCTATTCGGGCCATCCTTGGGGATCCTTTAAAACTAGTTCTGCCTAGTTTCAACCTAATCAGACCCTCGGTGGCCAGAATACTTGTGGAAAAAGATATTACTTTACCTAATGTTTATTGACAACAAATCGTCATGGAGCACATACCCATATTGTACAAATAGTAAGATGTTTGTTCATGTCCTTGATAAATGCCATAAGTTTCATCTAAATTTGAAATCTAAGGTTCAAGTGAATGAGGATGGGTCTAACCCCACTGCTCTGGACATTTTAGTTCCACCTGGGGAGGATATTACCAGATAAGAGGTGTCTGTTGCCTCTGAGGAACCCCCCATGACACTGTTGTTACTGTTATTGCAAGTGATGTGATGCTCACACCTTTAAACCCTATAGAAAACAATACTGATGGACTATTACCTACAAATGATAGTGTTCAGACTGATAATCAGGAGAGCCTCGTAACTCCACTTCTTCAGGAAGTTTTTGGTATAGAAGCAACTCATACTTCACATATACTAGAACTTATTGTGGGAACTAAGGTTAGTAATCTTTCTGCTTCAGCTATACCACCCCATCAGACTGATTCATCAGATGAGGAATGACAGGTCTATTCCAGGAGGAAGAAGAAGAATGGAGGCCGACTCAAGCTCCGGCATACAGGAATATATTGGATGATACATTGTTTACTATTGGCAATGACAATCATCTTATCAGCTTATTAGCGTGCGTCTGCCCTAGAATTAGAGGCAGAGGCAAGACCAAATTGGGTCGCTCTCTAGCCACCTGATACTATATATTTCGACACTGTTAGGTTTATTTCGGATACTATATATTTCGACACTGTTAGGTTTTTTATTTAAGTATCTAATGTATTTTTCTGTTTTTTTTAGTTTTGGAATCATTTATGATTTTTGTGTGGGCATGGTGCCATGTTTGGATCTTCCCACACATTGTATATGTATCTTTCATTCTATTTAATATATTAGCCTTTTTAGCCTTTTTGGGCTTTCTATTTAATATATATATATATATACATATGCCTGTATTTTATTTAGTTGTGTGTGTGAGTGACTTATTTAATTTGGCTTAATTTTTAAAATATATAAATTTAATCAATTAAATAGGTTATAGTAGGATTTAGGAATAATTCAGGATAATATTATATATATCAAAAGGGGTATAAACAACATCTAATACAAGAGATATAAAAAGGAAAGATATAATAATATGAACCTAAATTCATAGGAAAGGAAATAACAGGAAAAAAATAAGTTGAAGCATAAATGTCAATCGTGCTGAAGTTAGATTTGAATTTGTTAAACAATGACTAAGGAATATTCTTTATGAGAATATCTGCTAGTTGTCCAGTGGATGGAATCGAGCTTCTCCTTGATAAAGGGATGGTCAATCTCAACATGATTGATATGATCACGTTGGACCAGATTATGAGCATGCTGATGGCAACATTATTATTACAAAATTATTGCAGAGGAATGGAGACCGGAATACGTCACTTGCGGAGCATAATACACAACCAGAGGGCTTCACATATTCTAGGGACAGAACGAAACTTGACTTCAGTTCTGCTCCGGGCAACCACAAATTGTTTTTATACTTTTCCAAGTGACAAAGTTTTCCCACAAAAAGAAGCAATAACTCGAGGTAGATCGTCGATCATGTAAGGATCCGACCCAATTGACATCCGTATAAACAACAATTGAGCGAGAGGTGTGATGAGAGAACAACAAAACTGAAGTAGCGGAGGATCCGATCGACAATGTTGAGATGGTTCTTATAGGGATCATGCATGAACTGACTGACAATACCAACGACTTGACAAATATTCAGGAGTGTATGTGCAAGGTAAATGAGTTTCCCTAGTATTCATTGGTAGTGTGCCTTGTTCACCAGAATGCATTCGGTATTTTTGTCAATTTCTCATTGGGATCCATCAGAATAGCTAAAGGTATGCACAAAAGTAGCTTTGTCTCAGTTAGTAAATCTGTCACATGTTTGCGTTGGGTAAGGCTAATGTCACGAGATGACTGAGCTACTTCCATAACTAGGAAATACTATAAAGAACCAAAGTCCTTCATCTCCAAAGATGTGGCTATGATAGCTTTGAGAGAGTCCAAGGTCGACAGATCAGTGCGATGTCGTCGACATAGAAGATGAGGATGGCAATACGGTCATCGGCTGAGTGACTGAAGAATATTGTGTGATCAGAGTGGGCCTACGAGAAATCATGGCCCACAAAACTTGTGGCTGAACTAGCCTTGGGGGGGATTGATTCATTCCATAAATAGATTTTCGTAGTCGACATACTTGTCAAGGGAAGAGGTTGAGTCAAAGCCCAGTGGGAGAGACATGTACACTTCTGCGATGTCGCCGTTAAGAAAAAACATTCTTGACTTCAAGCAGGAGTAAGGGCCAATTAAGATTTACGACAAGGGACAACAAAACCCAAATGACATTTATTATTGCTATCAGAGCAAATGTCTTTTCATAGTCAACTCCATAGATTTTTTAATAGCCTTTTGCGACAAACCACATTTTTTGCGTTCAAAAGATCCATCGGAGTTAAATTTGGTGCTGAAAATTCACTTTCAAACTACTGTTTTCTTTCTTCGAGGAAGATTAACAACATCCCACATATGGTTTCTTCGAAGAACTTCATCTCGTCCATGACTGCAGACTTCTAAAACGGGTAAGCCAATGTTGCCTCAGTAGTGGATGACTGATAACGATCCATCAATGAGATATATTTTGCCAAGGGATAAAGACTGCATGCCTGTTTGTGTACCTCAATGGGGGAATTCAACTCCTCATTCAGAGTAGGAGTGATCCTCGTAAATTGAGAGAGCATCGTTTCAGAGTTGTCAGAGTGGGGCAGCGGACTCGAGTGTAAGGGCACTGGGACGAGTCTCAACCGTCGGTTTTGGTAGGTCGAGTATAGACACGTAGTGGATGGAGGTGATGTTGGTCTGATTGGTGATGGATCTAGTGGGACTGAGGGTTCCTCGAACAAAGAGGCTGTAGGAGTAGTTGGAATATTCAATGGAGTTGGAAAAAGGAAGTGTCTAGAAAATCTAGCAACGCCTCACTCGAGGCAGTGTTCGGGAAGTAGGATACACGGGAAGTGTAGAAGGAGACATCGACACACATAGATTTTACTGGTGGTAGGATCAAAACACCTATAGTCTTTTTGAGTGGTTGAATAGCCAAATAACACATTTAATCGAGTGGGGATCAAGTTTAATTTGAGTTGGTGTAGTGTTCCAAATAAATGTCGTGCACCCAAATATTGTGGGATCTAGTATGGTGAAAAATCGGTTGTTAGGAAAATACAACATTAAGACAGATAATAGGATCCTAAGTTGTGGATTTTTGTGGGGGAACTTTGTTAATGAGATGGGCGGCGGTAAGGACGATGTCATTCTAAAATTGTTTAATTACATTAGTCTGAAAAATAATGGAAAGTGCCACTTCGAGAAAGTGTCGGTTTTTTTCATTCAGCTATTTCATTTTGTTGATGGGTATCCGTATAAGAGCTATGATAGTGAATGCCCTTGCTCACCAAGAATTTTCCTAAAATAGAGTTAAAGTACTTTCAATCATTGTCGGTCCGAAGTACTTGAATGAAGATTTTGAATTGGGTCAAAATGAAGGAATATAAGCTTTTGAAGGTGACTGCAGCTTCAAATTTGTCCTTTAATATATAGATCCACGTCATATGAGTGTGATCATCAATTAGAGTAAGGAATTATTGTTCATTAGTGTAGCTTGCAATTCGAGAGGGTCCCCATAAATAATTATGAATAAGGGAAAATGGAGAGGAAGGGGTGTAGCAGTGGGGTGGATATAGAACACGATAATGTCAGCTAAATGACAAATTTCACATATAAAAGTAGATGGATTCTTATTAATAAATATCAGAGAGTACAATTATTTTAAATTATGAAAATTGGGATTACCCAGCCGATAGTGTAAATGCATAATTGGACAAGCAGTAGAGAAGGAAAAATTAAAACTATTAGATTGAGTGTCTTCATCATCAATGTCATTTTCTTGCAAGAACTAGAGCCTGGCTACCCGCTTAGCAGTTCCATCCATCCTCCCCGAACGACGATCCTGAAAGACACAAATATCAGGAGAGAAATAAACAACACAATCAATGTCATATCTCGTCTTACTGACTGATAAGAGGTTACATTTAAGCAAAGGTACGTGTAATATGAATCCCAGAGTCAGTTCGACTGTTAATACAACCAACCATTTACCCATAATAGAATTACACGAGTCATTATTTTTTTTAATAGAGTCTCACCTTGAGCATGGAGAGTATATTGAGAAGGCTTGAGAGCATCTAGTGATGTGGTCTGTGATACCTAAATCATTAATCCACAGACGAGAAGATTAAGAACCAATAAGTGTCATAGAAAGGTTATCTTGACGAACATGAGTGGTCGACGGGCTGGAGGAGAGTTGACTGGATTCAATCAGTTTAATTAAGTGTTCCATCTGAATCTTGATGGAGTCTGGTGATTCGGGGATGGTCCGAGTGGGGAGCAGGCTGAACGGTTGTGGATTTTGAGGTTGTAGCGGAACCTTTAGCAGCGAAAGATTTGGTTGAAGATTTATTGGCCGGCTTCCCATGTAGCTTCCAACAATTGTCACTGGTATGGTAGGGTTTGTGACAGAAATCACATTTGGTGTGATTGAGGCAAGATGAGGTGCCAGTGTGGAACACTGTTGGAGACCAAGGCTGAAAGATTTGGCTGAATTAGTGGAGTTGCTGAGCATAACAAGTCTTTGTCTATCTTCTTGGCGGACATCGGTGTCCGGATTGAAAGAAGAGAATCAAAACCAAGTATATGGCCATACTTTATCAAGATCCTTGTTCAGGCCTGCCAGAAATTGAAACGTATGATCCTTTTCTAGAATTTATTTGAAGAGGGACAAATCCGTGGGAGTCCCAGTTATAGTCATAGTAGAGATAACATTTCATTCATAAGGAAATTAAGTCATTGTAGTACAGTGTCACTGTCTTCGACCCCTGTTTTGCCTCGCGGATCTTATTTCACACCTCGTAGAGTTATCCAGAATTGCCTACGTTCGCGTAGGTATTGCGAGTTGCAGTCCATAAAGCAGTTGCAGACGAAAGAAACAGGTAAGAACTGCCAATTGAGGTCTTCATGGAAATAATCAACCATGACATAATTATAGAGTTCTCTACTTCTCATGCTGCATACGCTGGATCAGACTTTGGAGGTTCACGAATTGTACTTGTAAGGTGGTTGAATTTACCCAAACCTTTGAAGAACAACAACACGACTTGAGACATTTGGAGGAAATTCGAGCCATTGAGTTTGTGGGTTATAATTAAAAAGTTCATGTGATTTTCTTGTCCTCCGGTCTGCGGAGGAATAGTGGTAGGTGCCAATCCTCTCGTGAACTCAAGGGCACTGTCAAAAGGAAGCTCGGTGGTGGATTTCGCCATAATTCCAACCGAGCCTAAGGTGAGGTTCGGATGCCGGGACATAGATGGAGTAGTCCCTTATTAGTCTATCAGCACAAGAGGTTCTGTAGTGGAGGATACAATCGACAGGAGGGAGATCCGACAGCGGGAGGTCCTACAGGGAAGAGTTTCGACTGCAAGGAGGAGCTTCAATAGTTTTGCAAAAAACTACAAAAAACTACAACAGAAGAACATCCTTCAGATATTTTGTTAAAAAAACGAATTGCTGCGGAAAAACGCCCAGTAGCCGTATAATGGTATAACTGGCAGAAAACTGCAGCGTAAGGGTAAGATAACTATAGAAAACTGTAGCGAAATATGTCACACCCCAACTAGCCCCCCTTTAAGAGTCGGCTAAGGTGCGGTAGAGTTGGCAATTTATTCAGACCAACTCTCACCAACACTTGTTCTGACTTGGATAATCATGATCTAGTAGGTGATGAATTAGTCTAACTAGATTGCCGCAACATACATTATACATTGTATTTCATAATTCATTCATATATATGCTAGAAAACATTAAAATTATATGATTCAAAATATGGAAACTATATAGAGCTGTTAAATCCAATATGATAAAAGTCCGTCCCAAAAAAATATGTACAAGATCCAAAATTAGTTTGCGCAAAAGTTGCTCAAAGACACACCTAACTACTCGTCTCGTTTCTCGTTGCCTCCACTTAAAAGGAAACAATGAAGTCTGAGCAAATAGCTTAGAGAAATAATCAAAGTTAACATAATTTTTTATACATGAAAAAGAAACTTACATGTTCGTAGGAAACTGTACATGACTACTCATATGTAATAATATGTTAGCATGGTAGAGAACATGAAAAGAGAGCAGGTAATAAAAAAATAAAGACTACAGTGTAATATGTAGGCATAAGAATGAAATCATAAGTATAATAAAAAACATGTTCATAGTTTGTTTATCATATATAATCATAACAATGTCAATTGTTTAATGTATAAAACTCAACTATTTTCATGTCTTTTCATCATTGGTCGTTATCTTGCCTCAAATATCATATAAACTATGGATAAAGATTGGACTTCCCCAACATAGCAGTTATTAATAGCCCCCCCTAATACTCACAGTTCCATAACATTCTGTCACCACCTAATCTTAATGCTTCCTAGAGCTTCGTCCCCGTATAAATAGCAGGAGTCGAGAATACATCCTTGTCTGGTGTACTTGCAATCACTCATGTAATAGTCTACTCATAACATTCATTGTGATATTTAAATCATTAATCCTGCATCAAACATTGATAAGGCAGAGCAACACTACGAAGAATGACCAGACACTCGCCTCGAGCTCACCGCATTGTATAGATAACCTGAGAATTCACAAGCATCGTAGGAATTCTTAAAATTTTGGCTCTCATCATGATTAACTTATAAATAAGCATTAAATTTGCCCTTCTGATATTGCCAATTTCTCTCCCCAACTCTTCTTAACACTCTATTTTTCACTTTCCCCTCGCTAATATCATGCTAAAACCCGTACGAAAGCTTTTAAATCATTTGACACTTCTGATATAATTTCGGCCCCTCTGACGGCTATTGGAAATGAGATGCACAAAAAACGAGGCAAACATGAAAAGGGTACATAAGGAAATGAATGTCTCAAATGATTTGAGAGGGGGATCCACACCTACCAACATCACCCTAGAGTTACAAATTGTGGGCTGCTACTAACTTGTGCCCCGATCAAATCACCTACTCGCGCGTCCCGACACTATAACAAGTGTCGCCGGTTGCCGCTTACCGAGCCACTACAGCTGTGAGGGAGAGGGGGAAATCACAAGAGAAGAGGAATTCAGAGGAGGGGAAGGAATTGGAAACTCGGTGTCCTATTCGACCGAAAGAAATGAATAAAAATGTAGATGCCGATTGTGAACAATGCAGCTGTTTGATTAAGGGAGGGATTATGATTAAATGAAGTTTAATTAATTTAATTATACTTATAACTCAAAATTTTATATTTCTCAAATCGTTCATAATTAATACACAATATTTTATATCAACTTGATCGGCTTCTTGTATAGAATTTTATAAAATAATTCAGTTGACTTTCAAAGGACGCAAAATTTGTGGTACTTTTAAAATTGGCTGAACTCACTTCATTTCTCAAATTTTGGACGTTACAATGCAAACGATATGAAGAATGTTCTGTGGCGATAAAAAATTGCTAAGAATTGCAGGGAAGGAATCCAGAGGACAAGGGAGGTTCGGCTGCCAGAAAAAATTGTAAGGGAAGGCTTGCAGGGGAGGTTCCGACGACTAGGGTAGGATCCCAACGGTAATGGTAAGATCTTGTGGCTTTAATATGATGTACCTTTTGGGAATAAAGTGAGATAATATTGTTGATATCAAATGGAGTATAAATATATGACACAAGGGGTTTAAAAAAGAAAAGATATAATATCCAAATTTCTCCTAATAACACCCAAAAGATAAAAAGGAAAGACATAACATAGGAAATATATAGTAAAGAAAATAACGGGAAAGGCAACAAAATTAATAGAAATAACTTCTAACAGTTATAATATTAACATTTAAAATTTATGAATTAAATCAGATATCGTAAGTGGAAGATTTTGGTATGAAGGAGAAGAGGGACGACTTGTGCGTGAAATTACAGGTATCATCTATTATGAACTCGTGCATCAACGTGGGTACCATCTATTGCACCAATGCACCTACATCCACGGGAAAGGATTCAAACATCTTTGGAACTCGTGCAAATTTACGTGGTTCGGTCGATGTGACCTACATCCAATAGAAAAAAAATTACATGGCTTCCAATCAACAATGACTCCTTTCCATAACCAACCGATAAAGGAACCTAAAGAAAAATTGTTGGGGTATCTTCATACATTCCATCCTTTTGTAATACATACAATCTAAGAAAATTGTACAAATTATAATTCTTTCCTCTTCATAAAGTAAGATAATGCATTTCATGTAGCTGGCAGATTCCGACATATTGGGTATGAACTGCAGGTGATGTTAAACAGACATTCAACCATGTCAAACAGAGTTGCTTTTAAGGAAAAAAAAAGGAAGCAGAGCTGCTTACAGAAAATAGAACTGGTTATAGGGAAACACATGCTCTTCAAATTCCACCCAACTTTCAAAATATGCTTACAGAAAACAGAACTTTATATCACTCAGTTCATTTTTACTGACATATCTAAAACGTGAACTTCATATTACTCCTTCATATGATCAGCTTTGCAATAAAACACAATGCAATATGAATATTACCAAAGCATGGATGCATCCACCATTAATGAATGTACCAACTATGGATTACCAATTGCAGTGTACATACGAATGCAATAAGATCACAGAACCTTTGATTTCATATTATACCAAATTTAATTTCATACCGCATTGAAGATATCACCAATATAGCTTTTCATACATCAGTAATGAAGATTTTAACATATCTAAACACGATTCAATAGAAAAAAGGTTTCCCAATTCCTTGCAGCAGTTTGAGGTATAAAACATTCCAGCGCATGAAGATATTATTGAACAAAAAACCTTAAAGTGGCAAAACTACCCAGCTACATTTACCCGCAAACTCATTTGGCGCACAACATGTAAAGTGGTATGTATGTAAACCTTCCAACATACTTCAGGCTAAAATGAAGAATTTCAGCAAGCTCCTAAAGATAAAAAGCTGTAGCAAACATATATTTTAGAGGAGAATGCATAGTCGTATATATGTAAACATTCCTACTCATAACTGCAACAAAAAATATTGTAAAGTGGTATGTATGTAAACCTTCCAAAAATCTGAATCCAATATGTATGTCAACTGCATCAAAAAAACACCTAAATGAATGTAGAGAAGAAGGGGGATATAATGACCAAGGCTAACTGTTCATAACTGCATCAAAAGCTCCATTTTTGTAATTCCTAACTGCAGTAGCTGTTGTTGTATACATTTCATAACTGCAGCTCAATAAAATTCCTAACTGCATCTCCAAAATATGATCTATACATTTCATTTCTGCAGCAATTCATACCACTGAAATTATCTATACAATAGCTGTTGTTGTATACCATTAAGTGCAAAAAAGTAATGATACGGACAACATTCATCCTCGAACCAATGACATTATGTGTTGGAGATCCAATGCGACCAATGAATGCAATCTTTTCATTATTTGGAACTCGTGCATCAACGTAGGTATCATCTATTGCACCAATGCAATCCTAACACAGAATGTCATGGTTGAATTTGAAACAATGGACCTAAAGAACACACTATAACAGGAGCTCGGCTATATGCCAACCATCTGGGGCCAACAACAAGTGGTCCGTACCCTAAAGAACCTGAACCGAGATACCCGAAAGCTACAGGATGGGTAAGAATGGTGTATTTTTTCTCTAGAGTGGCAGCATTGAAACAATGGACCTAAAATCTTCATTTTGCCTTTCAGCAATAAAAAGCATTAAAATAGGTTGTATTTATGTGAATGCCCCTACAAATTTTATATGAATGAAGTTCCAATTATCAAAAAATTGTTGTGAATTCAACGATGCAGGTTCAGCCACATAAAAGTAACAAATTTCCTGTATCCTAACTAGAATAATAATAAAAGTTAATTCCATATAACTGAACCAAAAAAATAAGAGAAATGAGTCCTCTTTCCCAGCCAAAAAATCATTCTTATAAGCAGTTAATAACCAAGCATTTGCACACATACCACCCAACTCTCTTGTATTAACGGATTTATCAATTACGCAAGATCAGATGGTATTCGGCCATCAATCATTTTCATTTTATGTTTCAAGCTAAATTCAAGATCCCATAAAAAGCTCCATGGAAGCATAAAGTCCTTCCATTCCGTAGTCATTAAGAAGTGCATAACACAATCTATTACCTTCAAAGACAAAAATCAAGATTCATCATTGACAATCACTGAATATATACATGTAGCTATGCCAGATCAAAGACAAAAATCATAATTATTGAAATATAAAATCAGTGAAATCAAATATGTTAAATTCATCCGTTTGATGTCAAATATGTCAAATAAGATTTCTATGCTATGTATGTAAAGCTTGAGAATCAACTTTATTATAAAACAAAACCATGTAGTTAAAACTGTTTACTAACAGGAAATAGAAAGCATCAGTAAAATTAACTTTATTATAAATGCAAATTCATGAACTTAAAACTTTTATAACCAGAAAACATTGGTTGGAAATATATGTAAAAATATTTGATCTTCAAATCTTTCCAACGGAATAGATAAATATGAAGTTGAATAAAAATCAGTGTAGCAATATTTTTAATAATATTCAACTAATAAATTCTCAAATTCTTCATTCAGGCATACTATCTCATCAGTAATTCGTTTCCTCAGCTTTGCCATCTCGCTTGCACCTTCCCCATCTACAGTGAAGGCAATGGAAGCCTCGGTCTTTTATTCTGTGAAAGATTGACCTAGCCGGTATTCAAATGCTTCCGAAGGCACATTTTCTTCGTTCTCTTTCGCCAAATAGAAGTCGATATCGCTACGAGAATGTTGTCTTCTTATGTAATTATGAAGAGCCATTGTAGCAAAGACAATCTGTACCTGCTTCGAAAAATTGTAGGAAGGCATATCACGAAGTATCACCCATTTCTTTTTCCAGACACCGAAAATTCTCTCAATTACACCACGTAGCGATGAATGTCATTTATTAAACATTTCCTTTCTTCTTCGTGTGACGTTAAGCTTATTAGGACAAAAATAACAAGAAAATTGATTGAACAAGATTGATTGAACGAGAGCTCGTTCGGAGCCTAAACTAATCAAATTGGATTGTCGAATTAGTTTAGGCAACATTTTTTCTCCTTCATATCATAAAAGAGGCTGACACATGTGAGATGGAGGACATTGGTTTACATGTAATTTGTCAAAGTGCACTTAAACTTGTCGTGATTCATATTGTAATAATAACATTTTAAATTTTAGAAAAACTGAATTAACAAAAAAATTATAGAAGATGACGCAGAAGAAGAGGTTAAAGAAGAAAGGGGTGAGAAAGGTGCAAATCATCTTGTCGTGTGAAGCTTGTGACGCCGAGAATGGGAGGCAGCCGAGGGATCCCGTGCCCTAATCGAAGCGGCGACGCCAAGAGAAACAAGAAAGCAGCCGCGACGCACCGGGAACGGGAGGCAGCCGAGGGATGCCGTGCCCTAATCAAAGCCGCGACGCCAAGAGAAACAAGAAAGCAGCCGCGTGAGGGAGACGCTCGACGGAGAGCATAAAAGCTTCGTCTCTCGGTCAAGGGAGAAGAACTCATGCGGGAGAAGAGTGGCGGTCCTGGTCGTTACACAGGCGAGGCGAGATGGCGACGAGGGCGGGAAGAAGAAAGGGCGCGGGATTCGGTCTGGGTCGAGGAAGAAGAACTCATGCAGCAAGGATGGAGGAACGAGGGTTTTTGGAGGGGCAAAAGGATCCTTTTCGCGACATAAAAGCTCTGTCGCAGGGTGAATATCGCTTCCCGCTTTTCTCTCGCTTTAACTTCGCTGTGTCGCGACGCTGCGAGCCAAACAACTATTTTTTGCGATTCGGGGCCGCAAAGCCGCAGAAAAGCGGCCCCAAACGGGCCCTTAATCAGATATTAAAAGCAAAAGATTAGAGGCTGAATCAAATAGAATTAAAAGGAAAAAGAGAAAGGCAACTAGGATTCAAGGGAGTGATTATTTTTTTATATATATTAAGTTAAAGTTTATTAAATAAAAAAATTATTTTAATGCTTTAGACAATTATTTTTATGATTTTATGTATGTTGTAAGCTTAAAAATTAAAGAAAATGAATGGGGGAAAAGGAAAAATGATTTTTTAATGTCTTTAAAAGTATGCAATTTAAAAGAAATGAAATGTAAAGGTTTAGTCATATAGGATTGCCCCAAGATGATATTGACAGGGGATGTGATGTACCCATGCATGATAAAAAAATATTAAAGGTGTACCTTTGGGTACAAATTTTTGACTATACATTTTGGTACATTTTTTAGGATACCTTCCGTTATGATGCTAATTCTAATGTAACTCTAAAGACATTAAAAATAGTAATTACTTAAATTGAAACAAGAAAGAAAAAAATAACTATAAGTCCACAGTTTAATAAAGAAATGAACTACATTTTTTTTGGTCATTCATGCATAGTGTTAACATAATGATTTAATACATGTTAATATTATAAATGTTCACCAAGTCAAATTTACGATTGAATATAATGATTTTTTTTTTTAAAAGACATGATGTAAGTTGATACGTCTGGTTTGAACAATATTGTTTACAAGAGAATGACTAAAATTGATAGGTATCATGTTATGATGTGTTTGCAGTCTCTTTTTGGACTATTTTCTTTTTTATAACGATATATTGTTGTTTAATTAAATGTTTTACTTGTAGAAATTTCTGTTACTATGAATGATTTAAATTTCTTTATTTGCATTTACGGATTATTAGTGGATTATTTATATCCTTTGGACAATTCTTGAGAAGAAAAGTGTTGATATGACTTATATTCAAGTCCTTAAAGATATGTATACAAGAGCTGGGACTTGTGTTCGAACAAAAGGAGGAATGACCAAATATTTTTCTATGTCCTTAGTTTACATCAAGGATCGGCTTTAAGCCCCGTATCTTTTTGCTTTAGTTATGGATGATCTTGCTGGACACTTAACAGGAGGATGTACCTTGGTGTATGCTTTTTGCTGATGATATCCTTCTCGTGGATAAGACGAAAGAAAAAGCTCAGGAGAAACTTGAATTATGGAGGTCTACCTTGGATTCTAAAGGCCTTCATTTGTGTAGAATTAAAACTGAATACATGGAATGCAATTTTAGTAGTAGTAGCTCTAGTGACATAAATGTAACTATAGGAGATCAAATTATTAAAAGGTTTGAACACTCTATATATCTCTGGTCTATTGTTCAATGTGATGGTGATATTATTGGGGATGTTATTTGTAGAATTCAAGTTGGTTGGTTGAAGTGGAGGAATGCTTAGTCCTATTGGGTGATAGAAAAGTACCGTTTAGATATAAACGAAAATTTTATAAGATGGTGGTGAGACTTGCAATCTTCTATGATGTTGAATGTTGGCCTTTAAAAGAGAAACATAAACTAAGTTAAATGTTACCGAGATGAGAATGATTAAGTGGATGAGTGGCTTTACACTTAGAGACAAAATGCGAAATGAATATATCCGTGAGGTTTGGTGTAGCTCTAATGACAGACAAAATTAGGTAGTCGTCTTAGATGGTTTGGTCACATTAAACGTCGACCATCTGATGATTTGATTAGAAGAGTAAAGAGTAGATGTTTTATTAGAAGAGTAGATGTTTTAGATTTGACTTATGTTAAAAAAAACAGAGATAGACCTCAGAAGACTTGGGCATATAGTATAAAAATTGATATTAATTTATTAGAATAAAATGAAAATATGGCACTAAATAAAATGTAATGGAGAAAAACTATTCATTTAGCCAACCCCACTTAGTGGGATAAAGGTTTTGTTGTTGTTGTAGTAGCTTTTTATTATAATGAAAGTTTCTGGAAAAAAAATAGATGTCAAAAAATGAAATGATAATGTCGTACGATTGCAGTTCCTGACTTAGCTAATTTTAAGTTATCAGACTGGGGATAAAAGTGATATTAGAGCCACTAGGATGATTAAATTAATTCATTATAAGTAATATTAATAAAGGGTTAAATTGTGTAATTAAAATTTTTCTTATGTTATTTCAGAAATATTGAAAGTTAAGGGGAAGAAGCTAAAGAAAATGTAGTAGAAGTTGATGCACCCCACAAATTACTATGAATACAAATGCATTTGTTGGGGAAATGATTGCAGCAACTCAACTGATTAGGAACTCTCAGACTCATTCCAGTTACAGTGGGGAAGGCCATATGGTCAAATATTTGAAATTATTTCAGAATATAAGACCACCTCTCTTTTCATAAGGAGCACGTATGTTGAATGCTGAAAACTGATTGCTGAGAGTTGAAAATATTCTTTATGGGTTGGCTTGTCCACCTGATAGGAGAGTTGCACTGATCACTTTTGTCTTAGAGGGATGAACATAGAGATAGTAGTGAGGACAATTACAGGAGAAATATGAGGGTAGAGCCAGCCACATGATTCAATGAGACATATTCGTGAACACCTTTAAAGAATGGTTTATACCATTGTAAGCCATGAGACAAATGCAGGATAAATTTATCCGGCTGGTATAGGGTGATTACTCAATAATGCAATACAAGACAAAATTCACCATGTTCTCAAGGTATGCACCTCAATTGATTCCAAATGTAGAGGAGAAATGTTACCGATTTTTGTCTGGACTGAAGGATATGCTTAGAAAGCCATTGATTTCTCTTGGAATCGATGGTAATTCTGTTTTAATGTCGAAAGACAAAAGGATTGAGCTGGATTTAGAAGCTGCTCAAAGGAGGGACATTCAAAATATGATTCGTATGATCCATGTTTCCTTGGGGCTCTCAAGGCAGATAGTTCTTCCATTCATGAATCCAGGTGCTCAGAAGGTTATACTAGCAGGGTTAAAGTGATGCAGTTGAATATCATCTTAATACTTGTGATACTATCATTTAGAATGTCAAAGGGTAATTTTATGGAGGTTAATCATTCATGTGGTGAAATTAATGATTAGTGGAAAAAATTTTGATGCACAACTTATTATTTACCCTTGGTGGAGTTTGAGACGATTTTAGGCATGGATTGGATGATTAAAAACTGTCACTATTGATTGCAAAAAAAAATACTGTTAAAATAAAATTTATTTGGGGAGACAAAATTTAAATTTTTTTGTGACAAAGGATTGACAAAATTGTTGAATGCAAGGTTTATATTCTACAAGTTGATAATTTGAAGAAGGAAATTCATGAGAATGCTCATTTATTTGAATGTACTATTCACTCATGGAGTAAGTATTAGGGTCTCAAGATAACATTTTTGTGAACAGAATTAAAGAAGAATGCGGCAAAATTTGTGGCTAAGTGTCCTTTATGTCAGTTAGTGAAGGAAGAACTTCAGCATCCTAGAGGTCATTTACGGCCTTTGTCGATCCCCGAGTGGAAATAAGCAGAGATTGCGATGGATTTTGTGATTGAGTTGCCTTAAATCACGATATAGTTGAGATGCTATATGGGTAATTGTCGATAGATTAACTAAGTCTGCACATTTCTTCATATTAGACAAACAAATCAAGTGGAGAGATTAGCCAAATTATACGTGGATTAAATTGTGAGATTGCATGGAGTGTCAAAGTTTATTGTCTTTGATAGAGATGACATATCTACTTTCAAATTGTGGAAAAATGCTCGAGAAGCTTTGGGCACCCAATTAACTTTCAGTATAACATTTCACCCTTATACGAATGACCACTCAAAAAGGACTATCCAGAGTTTGGAGGATTTACTAAGGTTATGTGTTGTTGACTTTTGCGTAGGTTGGGAATCACATATATTTTTAATAGAATTTACATACAATAATAGTTATCAGACTAGCATTGAGATAACTCCATATGAATCTTTGTATGGAAGGAAGTGTAGGGCTCCTTTATGTTTAGCTGAATAGGTGAAAGAAAAATAAGTGAAGCTGGCTTGGTTGATGATGCTACCAAGAAGATTAGATTGATCAGAGAAAGATTAAAAACAATGCAAGATAGATAGAGGAAATATTACGATACCAAGCACAGACATGTTGAGTTTAAAGTTGGAGAGCTTGTCTTTATTAAGCTTAGTTCTCTAATGAGTTTGCAAAGATTTGGAAAGACAGGAAAATAGAGCCCCATATATGTAGGTTCATATGGGATTGTGGAGAGGATTTGGAAGGTAGCTTACAAATTGACTTTATCAGCTCATATGCAAGAAGTACATAATATTTTTCATGTTTCTTCACTCAGAAAATATATTGCAGATGAATCTAGAAGGGCGATAACAGACTCAATTGATATTCAACATTATTTGACTTAAATTGAAGAGCCCGAAAGAATATTCGATTATGATGTGAAGAAGCTTCGTAATAAAGCAGAAATCAAAGAAGGATGCTTTTGGCAGAGTTTTTGAGATGCAAGAAAGATATTCACAGCCTTCATTTGATGTATGTTTGCTTTTATGATTATTTTTAAATTTTGAGTACAAGAATTTCAATAAGAATGAGAGATTGTAATAATTGAAATTAAACAAATAGTAATAATTATATTAAATCAATTAGACACCAAGGATGCACTTCCCTTTGATTACGACTTAAGAATCATTTGCCCTCTTTCTAAAGATGGAATCAGAGGGGTGAGAAATGAAACCTCAGAGGTGAAGGAAGGTGGTCGGGCCGCTTCAATACTGTTCTCTCGTGCGTAGGAAGAGGAAGAAGGAGAAATATCACATGTGTGTGGTCCTGTGCCGGCCCTAGTCGATCGAAGTCGAGAAGTAAGTTGGAAGTTGTTGCTTCATGTGCTGGTACCATGTGGAGGTGGAAGCGACGTCGAGGGCTTGCAGTGTCGGATTGAGTCACGACCAAAGACAGAGGAGGTGAGTCACGACCAAAGACAAAGGAGGTATGATTCGATGCTATGCTTGTGTAGAGGAAGGGGAAAAAGAGGCACTGTGCTCTCGTGGAGGAGATGAGGAAGGGAGTCACCGGGCCTGCGTACGACAAACAATTGGATGCTTTTAAGGTAAAATTTAGATTTTTAAATAAGTTAATTAATATAATGTTATATATATAATATTAGAATGTGTGTGTTTGTGTGAGTATTTGATTAGTTTAAGTCTTAAAATATATAACTTAGATAATTAAGGAGGTTATAATATTAACATTTAATGTTTATGAATTGAAATCATATATTGTAAGTGGAAGGTTTTGGTGTGAAGGAGAAGGGAGACGGCTCGTGCACAAAATTAAGTCATATGTGTCAAGGTAAGACTAAAACCTTATGGGCATTTAGGGTTTTATGATATTAATTAATTGAATGGAAATATTTGTTTATTTACTAAATTCTAATAACATGTTTATTTTAATTGGTTATTAAAAGCAGAAGGTTAGAGGTTGAATTAGGTAGCATTGTAAGGGAAAAAGAAATGCATTCAGGCTTTACTTGAGTAATTATTTTTTTTATATGTATTAAATTAAAGTTTATTAAATAAAGTTTTTTTAATGCTTTAGACAATTATTTTTATAATTGTATGCATGTTGTAAGCTTAAGAATTAAAGGAAATGAATGAAGAAAAAAAGAAAATGATTGTTCAATGTATTTAAAATGAGATAATTTAAAATTAATAAAATATAAAAGTTTAATTCATACATGATTACCCTCTGATGGTACTAGTAGGGATGTGATGTACCTGTATATGATAAATGACATGGTAAAGATGTACCTTCGGGTTCATAGTTTTATAAAGTAATGTATTACATTTCTTTTAGTAATTCATGCATAGTATTGACATAATAATTTAATGCATACTTAAATTATAATTGCTCACCAAATCAAATTTTCTGTTGAAATTAATGATTTCCTTTAGGAAAAGAAAAACTGTAGGTTGATATGTCTAATAGTAAAGGCTTAATTTATAGAAGAAAAACTGCAGCTGATAGACATTAAGTTATGATAATTTTGTAGTCTCTTCTTGAACTGTTTTCCTTTTTATAGTGATTTGTTGTGTGAATTTAGATGTTTTACTTGTAGATATTTGTGTTACTGTTGGATGGTTTAAATTTGCTCATGTGCACTTATTCCACCTGCTAATATGGTGGAAACTGCAATTAGAAGGATATTGCCACTGATTTTGCCTCAGAGGAGCACCTGTCACTATCTCAGCCCCCTCATTTTGCTGAAAATGAGGATACTCTCATTTTGGTGTCAGAAGATGCTCCATTTGCTATGGAAACAGTTATTGTTGATGTTGAAGGCCCTCAAACCTTGGCGGAGTGCCAAGTTCAAGGTGTGCAACAGATAGAAATTGCTCCCATTGATGGGCAATTCAGTGATAAGTTGGGCCAACTCTTGGAAGATGATTGACAAGTTTATAAAATCAGGAAAAAGAAAAAAGGACTAAAGGAACTCAGAAATTTATAGGAGGATGCTTTGCTCGTTTTGGGTGGAAGCCCTCATCACAGTTTAGTATTTTGTTCCCTCTCTAGAACCAGGAAGAGAGGAAAGCCTGCTCATCATGATTAAGCTCCCGAGAAGCCTGCAAACCACTTTTATCTTTTTGGGGAAATTGTCTAGTTTTTTTTGGGGTATATTTGTACCTTTTGAGTCTTGTATGTCTTGTGAGTGTGCTTGTAGCACCCGCTCACTAAAATCTTTGTATCTATCAATGATATTTTTATTTTGGCGGAATATATATATGTGTGTGTGTGAGTGTGTGTGTGTGTGGGTATGTGGGTGGGTGGGTGCGGCTCGTCTAGGGGCGCCCGTCTAGGGTGACAAGTTGGTAAGCAAACGGTTAGCACATATGAGGAGCGTTATTTTCAGATACCACCCTTTGAATATATATATGGACACACACGCACACACATTAGATATAATTGTGAATCATCCAATGAGTTTTTATTAAAAATTGGGTTTAATTTAGTTTCAAATATTTGTATATTGATAATATAGATGCTTCAAGCTGAGCTATATTGTTGGATGTTGTTTACAAATTATAGTTCTAATATTTGAAACCTCTCGTGATCTCTATGAATAGTTTGACTAAACACTTTGAGAAAACTTTAAAATATAAGGTCTTGGGATTAATAAACCTGTCTGAAGTACATACTACACAACTTCAGTGTATTTAAAATTGCCATGGGTGAATTCTATTAGAACAAGTAATATCATGGTTTGATAGGCTTAGTATATCGGATCTGTCAAAAGAGTTTTGATGCATATGAAGACATAATTTCTAAAATAAACAAATTATTGAATGGTGTTGTACTCATGACTATTGTAGATTTTAGATTAACATGAATTCTGCAAGTTAAATTATTAAAATTTCATTTTAGATTAGCTATGTTCTATACCTTCTTGTGTGAAAGTAATGAAGTTACTGAAGTTCTAGTTTAGAGCACTAAAATTTGTATTTTAAAATGGATATTTTAAAAACTACGAAGAAATAAGTGAGAAATTAATATATTTAAGAGACGGTGGGGATGCCATCTTTTGAAGATAAGACGGTGGAAGACAAACTAAGGTAGTTTAAGCATGTATAGGAGGGCAAAAGATCATTCATATATGGCATTGGAAGGGAACGGAGCAGGTCAAGGTAGTTTGAACAGAATTTGAGTAAAAAGAGTTTCATGTTGTATTACCATCAGTCGATATGTTTTGAACACAATTAACAATTTCTCTTCTCACTCATGCAGCTGCCTTATTTCAGCTTCTCAGTTTTTGGATCTATAGAAATTTCTCCTATCATAGTTATTCATGGTATCCATACAATTTTTGCTCTTTATGAGCTAGGTAAAATATTATGGAGTCCTTGGTTTTAGTCATGCATTTCACGTTATAACCTTTTTCATTTAATTTCTCAACAACCCCGTCAATTTTTGGGTTTTCTCCACTAAGGCCTTAACAATTTTCAGCTTCGAAAGGACTTTTATATTATTATAGTCATTCATGCATATTGCATTTTTATATGGAATTTGGATGTGTACATTCAAATACATGTTTTGTTTGTTAAGATTCATTTTTGTAAAATTTCAGGGAAGGGTTATTCCTTGTGATTTTATTGGTGTTGTCAAAAGCCAGCGGCCTGTGTATTTGAAAGGTATAGCAGATCTGGCAATAGTTGATCAATATGTTATCCAGAAGGCATGCTTTAGGCCTTTTATAATCTGATATTGTTTTTACTGCTCCTGTAATTTTTTCCTTCTGCAGGAGAAATTGTAAGCAATCATGATGAGCTTATGTCTAATTTCTTTGCACAGCCAGATGCGCTGGCTTATGGGAAGGTGAGACTCAATATTATGCTTTAAGCTTGTGCATAATCATTCCTCTTACCAATTTTTTTGTGGTTAGTCCCCGGAACAGCTACAGAGTGAGAATGTGGGGAGTCACCTAATTCCTCATAAGGTTACTGGTGTTCATCTTTTCTTTTATTTTTCTGCTTATGCATTGGAAAGTTCCATTACTTGTTTCTTTTAATTGGTCCTATTAATGATTAGTCTATGAATGATTTGCAGACCTTTTCTGGTAATCGGCCATCTCTCAGTCTTCTTCTACCTTCTTTGTCCGCTTATAATGTTGGACAGGTTTGTGCTAGCCTTTTTATGTACTACATTTTTTTATATTGATGTCTTCTTTTTATTGTTTTGAAGTTGTCTTCTGATTTTATTACGTTTTATTAATTAATTATGTCAAAAGATTTGAAATCAATTTTTCTTTTCAACTTTCATCATGCTCAGTGCTTCAATGATCTCCAATAATCCTTTCTGCTAACATCTGAAAGTATAACTTAATAGAATGGCTGTTTTCTTCATTGTTCTGCTTTCTGATTCTTTGGAATTGTGGTGGAAATAAGGAAAAGGTTGCCTTCAGCATTTGGTTCCTGGGTTATCTGCATATTGGTTTGTTAATCTTCCACTCTGCTGATTTTAATGCCTCCTAGATTAACCTGCCTTACGTAAGATTGCTTTAGGGGACTCTAAGTTGTGATGCAATGCAACTTTGATGAATTATCTAAATGAGTGGGAAGATTCCGGGAAGCTATAAGCCTTTGAGATGTTAAATTGCTGAGTTTTTTTAGAAATTTCATTAGATAAACAAATGTCTAGATCCATGATGACCAATGCCTAGAAATGCATATTATCAGACAGTTTTTCTTTATAAACATAGCCCAAAATCTTTGTTGGACCTTTAATTAAAAAAAAAAGGAAAAAAATAAACTACTGAATTTGATATCTTTTATTGAGGTTTCAAATCTCTGAGCATTTTTTCAGTTCATCCAATAGAAGCATAATGCAGCTAAGGATGCGAATCACAATGCATTTTGTTCTGGGTCTTGTAGTTTTGACGCACGAACAAAGAATCACAGTGGTATATTATGTTTGGAACTCTTTAGATTGATAAGTTTCAAATAAATGTAAAACTGCAAGGAAGCGATAATAAAAGAAATAAAAGTTGAGAGGAATTGACGGGGAAAAAGACAGGAGAATATGCATAACTCCTTGTTATGTCGTAGGTAAATGTTTGAAAATTCACTTGAATGAAGTAGAGGATGCTTTTCTCTTAACTTGAAGGGAAAAATAATTATTAAGTTTTTGTCCTTGCAAAAGCACATTGAATAGGGAGGATAAAGTTTTATTCACAACTTTTGGTGTCAATCTATTTATGTTTGATGATGTCCTATTAACCTATCCATGCATATGTGTTTCTATCCAGTTGGATGATGTTGGATGATGTCTTATGATTTCTATCCATCCTCTACTTAAATAAAGTTGATGCAATGCATGGATATGGCTTTTTTTTTTTGTCAAATTTTATTCCAGCAGATCGAAGAACTATACTTTTCTCTTGTGAGGAAGTTTTGTCGGCTTCCTACGCCATTTTAAGAAGTCATTGTCTTGTAGTTTTCATTGAAATGTTTTTTGGGATTTAGGAACTATTTGAATGTATGTTATGCTTTTGTGAACGGATTAGAAATCATTTTTTCTTATGTTTCTGATTTTGATGTATAAAACTATAATATATAAAAATCAAAATTCCATTAACCTGATCTACTTTATTATTAAAGTTAGATTAATGTTGCAAAAATTGGGACATTGCTCGAGGAATGTTGCAAAAATTGTAAATCTAAGGAACTTTACTAATGTCAAATTATACCTTATTGCAACTATTTGCGTCTAACTTCAGGAATCTTCGTTTTCATTCGATCCTATTATTAAGGTGTTAAATATATTCTTTGTAAATTCCTCGAGCAATGTCCCAAACGTTTGCTAATATTACCTAAGATGACATGCACAATGAAAATGCATAAACAGTTATGGTTCTTAGGTTACTCTAAAGTTTAGCTTAAAGTTGCCACCTTTAGAATGTGAGCAGAAAACATAGGTCTTTCATTCCAATCTATGATGTAATTACCTTTAAAATTTTAAATTTCATAAGAAAAATAGGGAACAAATATAAAATTTCAACAATGATCAAGATTCATGCCCAAAAAAGAATTTGCCATGCATCACACTCTGACAAAATTTCAATCATGCCTACGCAGCAGTCACTAAATATGTTAATAGCAAAAACAAGAATGGAACACCCAATAGAGAATGATGGGCTCACACATGTAGAAGGAAACCGATCCCCTATAGATGTTCGCAAGTCTTGCAAAGCAGTCAATGTTTTAAAGTTTCCACACTCAAAAGAGTAGGAAAAAACTAGAATTTTAACTTGCAACTCAATGCTCATTTATTTTACATTTTACATTAGTCTTATTTCTTACCAAAATAACCCAAATGCAATAACTTGCCAAAATTCGTAAAGATGCAGTCAAATAGAATTCGTTTCATGCATTCTAGCACATGGAGTCTATATTTTAGCACATACAAGGAAAGGACAAAAATTTGGAAACAAAGGCCGTTGAAAGAAACTAGGAAAATCCGCCAATGGAATCTTTGTTTTGTGCTATATTTTCAATAATGAAATTGTTTGTTTATTATAGTGCTAAGTGTCAGTGAGGCTACAAATTGTTTCCACAGAAGGTCACATAGTTTCAGGATAACAAACTCAAAAGAGGAATAAAAGTACTCAATTTTTATAGCGCTGAACAGACATAACTGTTATATATGAATAAAATATCAAAAGTTTATGCTTAGTCTTGGTAATTAGGGTCACATAAGGTTCTCGATTTGTCACGCTTGAATATACTAACTTTGACAAAATGGCTTCTAATATCTCTTAATGTTCTTGATCAATATTGGATACAATCTATATTTTTTAGCTGGAATTCATAGTAAGTAAATATGTTTGAGAAAATGCTTGACTCGATTTGGGGAAAAAATCTACAAACATTGGAACAGTGCCAAAACTTTCTATTATTTTTAATTCAGAAGTATTTAACCCAATGATTTGTATGGTTTGATGTTCCTATCATTTTATAATAAATTTCTCAAATTTTCATTTAGGAATCTTTTCATAATTTATACATAATATTACTTTATCATTCTTTAAAAGCACTATTTTTTTATTAAATGTATTGGAACAGTTGGAACGGGCTAGCACTGGTTCAATCTTACTGCGTTAGTGGTTTGCAACTATTAAGGGAGACGAAGTTTTTTTTTTGGGGTGTGGGACGGGGGGGGGGGGGGGGGGGGGGGGGGGCAT